>NC_087065.1:6267781-6379214 GCF_963678635.1 Symsagittifera roscoffensis | reverse complement strand
TTAGAAATCATTCCAAATTGGTTGAAAGAAGCTTAATTGCCATAATTGATTTGTTACAAGGAGCGAAATCTATTGTTTTGTACTTTATATGGCGTGTGGGGGATGATTTTCATAGAATAATTTTCAAATTTTCGAAAAAAAAAATTTTTCGTTTTATTTTATTTCATTTTATATTTTTTATTTTGTTTATGTTATTACTGCTCCATAAACTTCAAAAGGCAGTCGGAACTTTCAGGGCTCCGCCCTGGTACGAGCAGTCTTGTTTCATTTTGAGACTAACATTTTTGAGGGAAATTGTATTTGCACTTCATTTCATGCTGGGATAATCAGCTGTGTAATTATCAGATCTTTCTCCTTGAAACAGACTAAATTCAAGCCTCGTTGCTAAGTGATTACATATTGGCAAGTCATCTTCAAAATGATGGCTTTTAACCTTAGTCGTCGTGGTTAAGTAAGCAGTGTCCTACAATTGCCTTCTTAAAAGTATTTACTGTTTTCAGTCATCACAACAGATCTTATCAAGTGCTGTACTAGACAACCAAGCTGGACAACACGTTTGCAGTGTTCACAAAAAAGCAAATGAAGTCTATTGCAAGAACTGCTCGACCACTATTTGCGAAGATTGTTGGAGGCAGAGTCATCTAGAGCACCACGTTGTTCCGATAAACTCAGTGCTCAAAGACTTAACTACAGCATCAAACGAATCTTGGAAACATGTTGAACAGTATCAAAACAATTACAAGCGGTTGATGACAAATTATGTTGATCTAAACGAGGAAAATGGCTCTAATGCTGAAAAACTCGAAAAGTTCAAAAATGAAATGCAAAACGCACAGAATGTTCGAAAATTCCATGAATTCGAGAAGAAGTCTTTACAGGAGCTGAAAGAACAGAAAAAAAGGTTGAGCATATGAAATTAGGCCTTTCAGAGTTGTCTTTGTTCAAACTGGTTGAAAACAGTATGAACAAAGCGATAGATTCTTTCAGTCAAAGCAAAAACACGGGAAGTTCTCAGTTGACGGCCAGCTCATCATCATTGACCAGACAAGCAAGGACAACCAGGGCTGAAAGTTGGCAGCTCAGAGATATTCGCAAAGGCAGTGCAACCACTGGTACCTTTGAATACAATTCTCAGTTTTGTTCACAAACTCAGGAAGTATTTGCTACTGCTAGAGACACAATGATGGTTTTCAAAGTCCTAGGAGAATCTATTACAATGGACCGAAAACTGTCATTTCAAGGTGTTGGAGGTAAATTCAATTTTAGTTTTTTTCTCGTTTACTTTGAATCACGAGAAAGTTAACGGATACTATCGAGTTACGCGGATACTTGCACTAAGTACTGTAGGATATCAGTCAATTTAAATGGCAGTAGGTCTGTTCAATGGTTTTATCTATCATCTAAAAAATAATTGTCCAACCCTTTAAAATAGTGCATTATCCTGTTTTGCTCGGTTTGGTTTTTCCAATTTATTAATAAAACAACAAAAAAAAATGTATCAAATTTCATTATAAAAAACTCAAATGGCCGAGTTCTGTTTTTTAATATTCTCTTTGAAAGAATTGGTTGGATTACATCTTTCTGTTTATTGTTTGAAACATATAACTTTTTGCAAAAAAAAAAACAAAAAACTAAAAGAAAGATGAAAAAACTGTTGCACATTTTCTATCGATGGGGATTGTACACAAACCTTTTGATGGCAACAAATAATTCATCTTAAAAAAGTATTCGTAAAATAAAACTGTACGCAGTGTATCAGTGTATGACTTCAAAGAGTGTATGCAAAACCATTGTGTTTTGGTGAAATTAAACGGCAAGCAAATGAGACGACCGTAAAGAAAAGGACAACCAGTATTTACTCAGCCAAAAGTTAATTTAAGTCTGTAAACAAGTTTTACGCAATTTTCACGCAAGTTATTGTCTAAATCGGACAACCAGTATTTACTCAGCCAAAAGATAATTTAAGTCGGTAAACAAGTTTCGCGCAATTTGCTCAAATTCTGTTAATTTCTGATCGTCTAATTTCCTGTCGGCTAAGTTCCTCAGTCCCGTGTTTTGGGGATATAACGTTTAGGTCACAGAAGTTACAGCTCTACAGAAGATTTGAAAACAATTTAATTAAAACTGCGTTTATAATTTTTTTCGAGACTGTTTGCCTGTGAGATGCAGGTGCTAAAAACCACAAACACACAAATGTGCTGAAACAAACTAAACGCAATCTAAGACCATTGTATTAAAATTTTGCGACTAGCTTTTTTATTCATACCTAACTTGATGGAAAAAATAGTGTCAAATCAGTTACACATTTTGAATGCCTTTAGGACTCGCATTGGTATTTGGTATTCGCTAGAGAATATAAATTGAAACACAGTTCAAAAAAACGTATGTATATGTAAAATACTCAACGGCGACTTTATTGACAACTAGTCAATGAATCCGCGATCTGTGTACTTGATTGGCTCCCCGATTCACTTTTTTTTGGTACTATGTTATTTACAACCGTGTTGTATTAGATAGCTGTTTTTTACTGTTTCCTAATTAATTGTGGGGCCCCTTTTGTGATGTGTCGACTGATTTTGCTCACTAGAGATTGCAACGTTTTTGTTAATAGTGACTAATTAATTTCTGTAGCCTTTTTAATTGCGAGCCTCTTTTGTGATGCGTCGACCTTCCGTTACTAGAGGAAATTATATTTTGTTGCAGTTACTTCGTCCTAAGCCTCTTAAAACAAAGTATACCCGCATTGACAAAAATGGATTAGGATCGATTTTAGAATGAAAAAAGTACGTTGATTAAATTTAGATCCATTTTGTTAATGGAAAAAGTTAGAAGACTGAATAAAAAAGATGAAGATTGATTTTAAATCTCAGCTTAAAAAATTGATCCAAATCAATTTTAAATCAAATTAAATGCATTTTTTCAGACTGAATTTGTTTTTATTTTTCAAGGGTTTTGATAAAATGTGTCTTTGTTACAGCAAATTCTATTTATGTACAGATAAATGTGTTTAAAAAGTGAATTAATATCAAAGTTAAAACTTTAAAAAATGAGAGAACATTCTCTCCGCCTGAACATTCTCTCCGAATGAGAGAACATTCTCAATGAGCGTATCAAGGTCAAAGCCAACTAACCAATTATGGTAATTTAAAGATAAATTAAATTACTGAGAAAAAAATGGTACGTTTCACAACATTCCCCTTAGTGGGGAAAAAAATTAAACTGATTGAAAATAACATTAGTTAATAAACAAGGCAACTGACCCTTTTCTCCTCCTAAAGGAGGCTAGCAAGGAATGAGAAATAAGTATTGCCCAATACCACAGTAAAAATTTTAATACTCCAAAGGAGTGATTGCTTGGTACGGAATAGCATAATTTCTGACTCCGGCGGATTACGATCAAAAACTAAATTAAGCAAACTGTTAAAATAAGGAACGCTGGTTCCTAACTGCACTTTAATGATCTACATGAGGACTAAGAAATAGCTATTGTTAAGATAGGATATAAGTAACAAAAATTTAAGTTTCAGTTTTTCTTACTTTCGTCGCCCTCCATGAATTTATCTAGTTCTGCATTAATTATTTCGCTGTCCAAATCTATAAAATCTTCAAAACTGATCACAGCATCTCTTAGAGATTGATCGGTGGAAGCGAGAGAAATTGGGTCTATTGAAGAAGAGTTTGCTGAGCCAGATGTATTTTCTTCCGATTGGATGTTGAAGATAGGAGTTTGGATGTCCGAAGGATATTTGGTAATGTTTGTTGAAGAAGAGTCAGGACTGTCAATTTCGTCAAGTGAGATACAATTTTTCGAGGAGTCGGGTTGGTTGTCGTTCTCGTCTATTATATCTATGTACAACCTTTTACCGTAGAATTGGGGAGGTCCAACGTTTCTACTCGAGCATCTTAATTTGAAATCATTACCGGTGATAGTGGTCTCCTTTGGTTGACTATCCTTAAGGGTAGCATTGTCATCTGAGAAATCCACGATTTCAAAGATCGGAAAGTCTACAAATTTGTCTCCCTCGACTTCCTTCCTTCTATCCGTCGGAGTGTTTATAGTTTCTGTCGTCAAATCAGGGGAAAATTTGCTAGCTGATTGTGGGTTGGTTGTACTGTGTTCTGCTGGTATTATTTTGATTGGACACTCCAAAGGGTCAGAAGTTTGGGGCTGTTCATCCAAAATCTCAGATTTTGTGTTAGCTTGAGTTGATTGAGAATCTAAAGATGAGCTAGTCGGTTCATGAGAAGTATGGTTATCCGAAATGAGGCATTCTCTAATCATATCTCTGCAGGGAAAACCACCCGCGATCCATTTGCAATCGCTAATGTCGGATGTATCCGACGGAATGAACATAGATTCATCACCTGCTAAATATCTATTGTTTGAAGTCGAGACTTTATTTCGAATTTGTTTGATCTTGTTCGGTTTGGCGGATCGATTGGATACTCTAGTCCTCGTGTTGTTGTCAGATGTGGTCAATTTTAGCTGTCGCCTTGTCTTAGGGCATATTTTTTGTGTCTGCTGAGGTTTCGGCTTAGAAGTCTTTCTTGAGCCTAATTGAAAATCAGAGTTAGTAAATGAAGGGAAAGAAATATTTCCTTTAAATGAACGGATCGTAGATTATCTAGATTTTGGAATAGCAATGTCAGATTCTATAATAACTTTTCCATTGGATAATTCTACCGTTAGATTTTGAAGCATTTATAATTTTCTGGGTAAGTTGTTTGTAGAAGGGATTTCCGTTGATGCTTCCTTTGGTCTTTCGAAGTTTTTTAATACTAAAAGGACTAAGTAGAGGTAATGGAGAAGAAGAAGGTTTCGAGGCTGAAAGGTAATCTGATTCTTATCCTTTCTCCTCTGGGGATTGGTTTTTCTGTGGGACTAGGCTGTCTTTGTGGACGTCTTCAATCCGGTCGTCGGCCTTCCAGTCGAGAGCTGTTTCCTTGCTTAAGATTGACTTCCCTTTGTCTAAAAACCCACCGGGTAATATACTAGATGCCAATTGTTTCCAGATCGTATTCGGTTTTCTATTAAAGTGTATTTCGAAAGAGGAGCAATTTATTTTTGATTGAAAAGAAGAACGTAGGTTCCAGATAATTTTTGAAATAGCAAGTTGTAGAGTAGGTTTTTGTTGATCGAGTGACATTGCTAATAATTTAATTTTTACATTATGTACAAGTTTTTCTGCAAGACCGTTAGAGCGATGGTCCCCAACTGTACAAAATATTAATTTAATAATATAAGAATTACAAAATAATTTTAAATCCTGACAAGTAAAGCAGGACGCGTGGTCGACGCGAATAGAATGTGGAATCCCATAGAGGTAAAAATAATCTTGAAGGAATTCGATTACCGTGTTTGATGAGGTTAATGATTTAGTTTTAGCCGATGGAAATTTTGAGAATCCGTCGATGCATAATAAAATATATTTAATCTTTCTCAAGTGTTGTCTAATGGGCCGGCAACATCAAAATTTGATTCCTCGTTAAGTACGGATAACTGTGGAAGCTCACTTGTTTGAGTAGTGGGTATAATACTTTTTAGGTTCTTACCGATTTGAGTGAGTTGCGAACAGTTTATCCCATGGAGATAATAATGGTGGTAATTCGCTGGTTTGAGTATTAGGGATAATGTTTTTTACATTCTTACCGGGTTTTCTACAATGGGAGCAGTTTATCCCGTGGAAGTAGATCTAGCGATTTATAAGAGGCCACCATATACATTTTGCGAGGTATTTTATACCGAATTGGCCGGGGTGAGATTCGCGTAGAGTCTTCATTACAGCATTTCAAAGGGTAAACGGGATAACCAATTTTCCATCCATATAAAGTAGTCCGTCGGATTCGTGAAGGTCTTTTGAGAATTAATTCAAGTATTTGGAATTCGCAATAATCCTTTCTACTTTTTTTTGAAGGGTTGTAACAATTGGACTTAATATTGGGTCCACCTCTGTTAATAGGTAAAATATTTTGGCATTAAATTGCGAGTTTAAGTACAAAGGTCGTTCAGGCAATTTCAATTTCTCTCGGTATTTAGTCACTAGTTTTTCGTTTTCTGAGGAAATTTGGAAATCAATTGTGACTTGTATACTGGAAGTAGAAGCTTAATTATAATTTGATTATTCGACTTATTTACCTTTTTCACAAATTTAAGATCCTTAGGATTAATAATTAAGCTACAATTTAGAATTAAAAAGTAAATAAAAGCTGATTTTGATAAAGAAATTTTAGTTGTGTCAATGTTTGAAAAATCCGAAGGAATACATTTAGAATTAAAAAGTTCAGTTTTGTGGTGGTTTTGATTGCAAATTGAATTAGATGCATTAAAAAATTTAAGAGCTGTGATTATCACATGATTACGTAATTTTGTGTAAATGGATTTTTCCGAGTTTGCACAATAGAATTACACAGCAGTTTTTCATTATCCAGCGGATTAAGCGCTTTGTATATTTTTCTGGTAGTTGCGACTACGAATTCTTCGTCGCAATGGGATGGGGAAATTGCTTTTTCCGAAGGAGATCTTAAAATTAGGTCGGTAAAACCCATGTCTTTCCCTGCTACTTGTTTTATTGTAAAACTGAACGGTAAAAGACGATCGACCCATCTTGCTAGGTAGCTGTGATAAGTTTTGTTTCCGTGGTTAGGTGATAAAGCTGAAAGGAGGGCTTTATGGTCGGTATTAATTATTTCAAATTCGGATCCGTAAAGATAATTTTTATAATGTTCTACCGCCCATACAACTCATAGCAATTCCAATTCGTTTGTTGAATATTTAGATTCATGTGGATTTTAAGAAAATTGAATCAAACGATACTGTTTTCCAGTCATTCCCATGGAGTTGTTCGAGGGAAGCACCAAACTCAACCCATTTTGTGAAGCGTCGGTCGGTTTTTACTCTCGTAGTGCGTTTAACGTCGAAGTGTGTGTTTTCTGTAAGGTTAACTATTTCTAATTTTAATTTCTCGACCGCTTTCGTATGGTCTCCATTCCATGAGAAAATTGACTTCTTATTTAAAAGAGGTCTTAGAGGACTTCCGAGGGATGCTAGATTTGGTACAATTTTGATGTGTTGGTTCGTTTACCCGAAGAATGATCTTAATTCTTTTAAGTTTTTTTGAGTTGGGATATCTTTGATCGCTTTATTTTGTCAATTAAGGGAGCGATTCTTGATTTTGATAATTTAAACCCAAGCCATTTAATTTCTTTTTGAAAGAAATTAAAATTATCTAGAGTAGATAAAATTTCATAAACAATTTTCTTGTGGTCTGAAAAACTTCCTTTGGAAGCCACTAAAATGTCATCAAAGTAACAATTAGTAAAAGGAATATTTCCGAGTGTTGAGTCCATGACTCTTTGAAATTCATTTGGCATATCGACGAGTCCATAAAAACAAGTTAAAAATTGATATGTGCCGGTAATATCTCCGCCCATTAGGCTGAAATTGCATTGGTTCCTAGTAAAATTGTCTAGAGAAAGTTGACTATATGCGTTCTTTAAATCTAAGTTGGTATACCACACTTCTCCGGCGGAATCATTTGAAATTTGTGATGCTACGTCATCGACTAATTCGTGAATATTGGGCATCTGGTATTTGTTCTTGTAAATTTGTTTGTTAATGATCTTTGAATCTAGGGCTAATTTTATCGATTTGTCCTTTTTGCAAGTGATAACTATCGGACTAATAAATCTGTCCTCGTCACAGTTTTCTAATTTTTTAATATTTCCTTCAGATTTGAGTCTGTTTAATTCTGTCTTTACTGAGTCCAGTAACTGCAGTGGAACGTGTCTGCCTTTAGTTGTATTGGTTTTAGTGGCTCGTGGAATTGTGTTATTTTTTTTTGGTTTTTTAATTTACCAATCCGAAAGAATAATTGCTTAAATGTCTTGGATATCATGTCTATTTCATTCTCTTTGTCAGTTGATGAAATTAAATTGATGGACTTACAAGTATTCTTGTTGATGAAGTGGGGAAAATATTTTTGGGATACTTCGATTCCCACTTTTGGCAAACTGTCATTTCCCAGGATGTTTCTATCGTGTCCTTTTGTTAAAAAGAAATGACATTCCCTGTGAGACCAACCATTTGAGAAAATACGTAAGATTACCTTTCGACTGATATTGATTGCGTTATCTGTGAATCCACAGTAAAGTTCTTTAGTCGCCTGATCCACTAGATAAATCTGCAAATAAGGGTCTCGTAACTTCAACTCATGTGAAACATTTTGTTTAAGAAAGCTCACAGGACTAGCTGAAGCCACTTGGATATTAAGAATTACTTGGTTTGCTTTTCCTAGGCCGATGTTTAGTAGCTTCTTCAATTCTTTTTCTTGGTTGTCGTAGATATTTGTCACTTTTAATACAGAGTAATCATCATTATCGCTCTGTCCGGACTTCAACCATGCGTTGACTACTCCACAGCATTCTCTATTTACACGGTCGTTATTTACATCTGGTTGTTCCGAGGGATAATTCTAATCTGAATTGTGTACAAGTTGACTATCTACATTATTCACATTTTTACTGCGTGATTTACAAAGTCTGGTGAAATGTCCGCAATTTTTACATGATATACAAGTTGTATCTTTTGCGAGGAATCCTGTCAGATGTCCTTTAGAGAGTGTTCCGTCGCATTTCATGCAAGTTATTCTCCTTTCGATGTTTAAAGTGGGTTCTCTTTTTACATTAAATTGATTAAAAGATTTGTTGGAAGAATATCCGTTGGATTTAAAACACTCGTCATTTTCATGTGGTTCAAAATTCCTTTTCCGTCACTCAGGGCCACAGTTAGTGCTTCTAGGGGAGGTAAGGTTTTCGTGAGGAGTTCACATTGGATGTCTGAGTTCTTCATGTTGTTGATAAAAATGTCTGGAATCCACTCAACTTCTTTTGTGGATATGTTACATCTTTTTGCCATTTCTGCGAGTGCTCCCCAAAATGGTTCCAACGATTCTCTGTCTCTCTGTTTTCTATTCAAAAGCTTGTGTCTTTCGAAGTTTACATTTGTTTTCCTCACGAATGCTAACGACAGATTTTCCCAGAATTCTTTGAAAGAAATTTGAAGGATCTTAACTCTCGTGAACTTTTGGCGGATATTTTCTTTCATTCATTTCCAAGGGCTAAATAGAGGATGGATCTGAGCTTTTTGTCGGCCTCTTCGAATCTCATGTCGTTGAATCTCTTTTATTCTAACTTTATCGAGGCCATTTCTCTGTCATCGTACCTCTTTTTTTCATGGATGTTCTTTTCCATACGAGATGTTTTTGAGTTTCGGTTTCGTTTTCCGGTGGATTTTCTAGTACTGGAGAGTGTGGGTGATATCGTTCTATCGGATTTAGGAGATTGTCAATATCGATATTTTCTTTTGCGATCATTGCTAGTTGAAATAAGTCGCTCCACTCCTCCCAGGGAATTGGTGGGTCCACCGTATGATTTTGCCAGAATGAAGGTATACCTCTCACGTTTAATTCGTTACTGTTTGACTGCGCCATGACAAAATATGTCTTTGTTACAGCAATTTCTACTTATGTACAGATAAAAAGTGTTTAAGAAAAGAATTAATCTCAAAGTTAAAACATTAAAAAGTGAGAGAACTTTCTCTCCGCCGGAGAGAATGAGCGTATCAAGGTCAAAGCTAACTAACCAGTTATGGTAATTTACAGATCAATTAAATGACTGAGAATAAAATGGTACGTTTCACAACAGGATTAAAACGGATTTCAATCGCTTTAACTCGATTTTTTCCATTCGAGATTTATCAGTTTCGAATTTACATTGCATTTATCCATTACTTATCATTTTTCATTTTACATCCATAGCGTATTGTATCACCTAAAAAACCAAATAAAAAGACCAAAACATCGATAAAATTCAATGATTTTCTTGCATATATTGAGTTCAAAAAGTGATCTATATTGACCATTTTCTTGATTCGTTTTTCGTATAATTTTCCATGGTTTAATTGCATAATAATGGGATCAAGTTTTAATTCAATCTGACCCTTATCTTGTTTGTAACAGGACTTACAATAATATTCCATAATTTCATTGCCTGTTTTCATTGCCTAATCTGATTTATGTGGATCATTTTATTGAATTATATAACATCTGGCACGAGTGTTCATATTTAAAAATTGAGAATGAAATTAATCCAAAATTTTTTTAAAGGGTATGTTTTTTCGCCTTGTTAGCAAAAAAATTGATTTTAGTGGGTCTGAAAATCCATCCAAATTGATTTAAATCGATTTTTTAGACACTTGAATTGATTTAAAATAATCAAAAAGATCGATTTAAATCGATTTAAAATGGATTTAAATGAGGTTTGGATGGGTTTTAGTGAGTCGGAAAATCCATCCAAATCGATTTAAATCAATTTTTTAGGCACTTAAGTCGATTTGAAGTTTTCAAAAAAATCGATTTAAATTTATTTAAAATCCATTTAAGTTCGTAAAATGTACATTGTTAAACGATTTGGATCGATTTAAAACCGATTTAAAATCAATTTAAATCGATCAGAAACCATTTTTGTTGGTGCGGGTAGGATTATTTCAATTTCACTTCCACCTGGTTGGCTTTCAGGTGACTTATCTCGTCTCTTAAGGTTAATACTTTAACAAAAAAACCACCTCCGAGGAACTGAAAACATCCCGTCTTTTCATAATTTTAAGAAACATAACTCCCACGTCACACTCGTTTTTTTGCCGGATTTCTCTGGATTATTTTTCTTAGAAAAAACGTAAATGTCAAAGCTAAAATTGAATAAATTATTTTCCGGTATCGATCTTTTCTGAATCCACTACTTCAACGCAGTACCCAAAGGAAAGGGTAACGTCTCGTCTCCTAATGAATTTTCCAATAGATAAATTAACCTTAATTACAAGCATGGTGCTCAAACACTATTTCATAGAACAAGAGCTGGGGATCAGACTAACTTTCGGTTTTTAATCCAAGGGTTTTGTTAAGTTTCCCATTGGAATTCTACCTACCATGTTCATCCTCATTTGATTAGTGCTTACCGATGCATCCCGTTTCCAATAGTTATGATCATGTTTAAAAAAAAGAACTATAAGCACAGCAAGGAGTCGCCGCCTATGCAATTTTGATCATTTGAGTTCTTTTTCAGTGTGGTGTCTAGTGTTTACCCTCGCTCTTAACTCACTAGGCCCTTGCTCAACTTTATGTTGCGTATGCCCTAGCCAATTCCTTGTTTCTGGTTTGGGCTTTTCCCAAATGCTGATAAATTCCGGCCAATCCGGTCAAGGCTTTTGGCTCCTTGAGCCGTTTGGGGTCCATAAACTGACTTCTGAAAGCCGGGTGTTGACTTTTTATTTAAGATTTGATGCCGGTTTTAATGGTACAGGTGGTCTCGGGTCTTAAGCTTCAGCCTACCCGAAAATGTCTATAACCTGATAGTTTTAGGCCACATTACCACTGCTGCATTCGGAGATCACACGAGAAGTTCCGATTAGCGCTATCACTTGTTAGACCAGGCGGTTCGAGGGGTCCTGGTTTTTGAATGCCGGGCCCAAATCATCTCTATTATGTGTCCTATGAGTTTTGTAAAATTAGATTGATTGATTTTTAGCTTGCTTTTTAGCTTGAGATGGGGGTTCGAATCTGTTCCTTTTTAAAAAAAAATATTTCACAGTTGAGGTTAGTTTTACCAGCTCAAATTATTTAATGCTTGTCTGTTGGTCTGTGTCCTGTTGGCTTTCGTTTAGGCTGAAAAAGTCGAAAAATATTAGATTCGCCAACTCTACAGCTTTATCTCTTGGTAAATATATACTTCTCCCGAATAAGGCTTCAATTTTTCCAACTATTTTGATTACAGGACTAGTTTAGCTAATTTACTGAGCTGAAATCGTTGCTGTTATTTGTTGCTGTAACTCAAAAGATAAACTTTAACACTGATCTGTAATTTTAATTTTCTAAAGCTGAACATAAATAACCTCCTGGTCCATAATTTTAAGTAGTTTTGATTCTAGGGGGGGGGGGGGGGATGGGAGGAAGGCCTCACGTAAAACAAAATCCTAGAAAATGGTTTCTTAATTTTTTGGAGGATCCCTATCTTAGGATTTTGTAAATGAACGTAAGTTCCCACCCTTAAAGTAAAAGACCCCTTTCATAGGATCTTGTTAAGCTGAGCTTAACAACTGGGATCTGACACAACAATTTCTTCTAATTCCCTTTAAAGCGGTTCCTTTTCCCGCGATTATTAAAATTAATCGTTCTAATTCCTCGACTTTTCTTTTTGGTCATAGTTTCACGTGGATATTATTTCCTGGTTTTCTTTTTTTTGTCGAAGATTTGTCATGCTTATAAAAGTTTGTTATTAAAACTGAATTAAAGGACTTCACACATTTGTTTGAGCTAACATTTGGTTTGCGTCAATTAGTTTATTTGCCTGAAGCTATTTATGTTATTTATGTTAGGGCAGTGGTTGAGCGTAATGCGAATATTTAATAAGCGATAAATTGGTAAAAACCGAAACAAATTAGAGTCGAAGTAAAAAGGGACGAGCAGTAAAATCATCTCAAAACAATGTTTCAGAATTGATTGTTAATTATTTTGGTTTTCTTTGCGCTGTTTTTAGGTAGTCTTTCTTCTGAAGCTTCCGGTAAAATAAATGGAATATTGATAGGGGGACCGTCAGGGACTAGGCTACTATAAGATTTTTCTTTTCGCAGCTCTGTTTCTGAGTAGGGCCGCTGTAAAAATCACTAATCCTAAATTTGAAATTCGGGCGGACTGATATCAGCTTCATTGTATGAGTTGGGCCTTTCGGTGTCCATATAAATATTTTATAGAAACGCATTTTCTTTGGCGGCTTAATGGCTAAAGGGAATTGTTTAAATCCCGCCGAAAAGGAGAAAACGTTGTGAGTCGAATGGTGATAATGCAAATTTGTTTTGTTTCATTGTCATTCTTGTGTGAAATTTCGAAATTATTTTATAGTTGTACACTCTCATTGGTTTTCCATTAAAAAATAGGTCCCTGAAGGTTTGGTGGACCAGTTTTCGCTGTGCATTCCGTTTTATTCCTTTGGCACTCAATTTTTTGATTGCCTTCTAAACAGAAGCAAACTATTTATGATTTTCTGCAAAGCAGGCGATAGTTTCATTTCACTTCAAAAACTCAGTTTATACCGAACAAAATTTCATTCATTTTTTTAAAGAGCATAAGACTCTAAGTTATGATTAAAAAATAGGAAAAGAAGAACTTTGTTTTCAGATGAATCAAACGTTTAGGCAACACTGTATAATGCTTCCTAAATCATCGAATTGCCCATAGATTTTTGCGGATAACGCTTCGGTCCGTATACTGGTTAGATAAGTGACTCCAAGACAAAGTAGATCACTCTGGGTACGTACCAACGAGCGGTTAATCTTTTGAACTTGTGGTCATCTTTTCCCGGGTTGGGCATTTTTATGACGACATCTTCGTCTTGGTAGCATAGTTCTAGATGTCTTCTCAGAGTTTCGAATGGAGCGCATGTGTGGAAACATATGAGGCAAATCGATGCATTTTGTGCCACACGTAGTCGACCAGTTTCTGGAGATCGCTTATCAACACATAGTGATACTTTGCTCCATTTGTCAGCAGCAACAAGTCCACAATCAGGCTAGTAGTGAAACTGTTCGATAGTTTTATGGGCAACCATTCGCCATCGTTGAACATGAAACATTCCTTCTTGGTCGAGATCGTAGGCTGAGACATTGTTTCTCTCTAGCCATCCTCTAGATGTGGGGTAGAGGGCCCGCTCAGTCACGTTGTGATACGCTGCAACAACGCAGTATAGAAACAATGGTAATCATCTTTAGTGTTGTTGTTTGTGAGCAGAGCAGAAGCAGCGCTGAGTGCATCAGGTAGCTTGAGGTATGTTCCTTCTCTTTTTGGTGAGAAGGCCGCGAAACTGATTTGCAGTTTTTCATTTCGATCAATAATTCATCAGCTACCATGAGAAGAGAACGAATTGACTTGGTTGACCATGTTTAAATCAGTTTCAAATTTTGATCCCTATCTATTCCCTCGTAGAACACTGTCAATGGCCTAGTGTTTAGAATTAGCATAGTCCTTTCGAACTTTCCGGAGTCCCCGTATTACACAGTGGGAACTTTGATCATCCCTACTTCCACATGGAAATGCAATTTTTTCGGGCCCTCTTTGACCCAATCCAGTATGAGACCATCCATTTCCTCCTTATTTTGCATCATGGTTCGAAGCAAATCAATTTCTTTATCACCAATTTTGAGATCGTACCGACGCAATTTTCTTCTGGAAGCGCTTTCCCTTGGCGCAGCGGAAGACGTCGTCTCGATGCCATCCCACCTGGCAATACGTTCTTCTTCAGCAAATGTCGATAGGTTTTTGCAGTGAAAAAAACTGTATGGCAAAAGATACATTGATTGTTTGAATTCATGTCATGTGCCAGCTCAACGTGCTCTCGGGTTTTTGACAAACTCTCGAACATTCATTGCAAACAGTTCGAAAAAGAGTGGGAGAAGGATATTGTAATCTTTTTGCTCATGACTTCTCAAGTTCATTTTAGAGCTCAGTATTTTTCCGCACTGCTGGCACGGAACAGGTGTCGCGATAGAAGTAGAGTTTGGCATTGTTTGTTGAAATTACTGGAGTAATTCAGGAAAATTTCAAGATTGAAATAAAACTGGCTAAGAAGAAGCAAAAATGAGAAGTGAGAAGGACTAAAAACTAAGAGTATTAAGAGTAGCGATCAGTAGAAGTAACTAAACAAAGTAAACTCTGCCGTGAATTTGACAAGAAATTCTTTCTTTTGCAAAAACAGAGTTTATTTTAGTTTTAAGCTGTACATGTCTCATCACATTGTTCAAGAGCGAGGTTTTTGTATAATGAAAAACTGATTTTTTTACAGCCTCACACTTTTGCTATTAATTTTAAAGGGCAGCCACAAAATTTTTTTAAAGTTTGGCAACTTTTAGGGGACTGGTTTAGACTTTCAAATAAAATTTCAGCCTTAACTCACGAAGTTTAAAGATTAAAATGATCGAGATAGAGCCTAAATTTTTCTGACTAATTTTAATTGTGAAACGGTATTTTTTTCAAACAATTTCAAGCTCATTTCTTGGTTTGCATAACAAAAAGTAGAAATATGAAATAAAAATTTTCAGAAAATAAAGCCATCAACTATACAATTAAGTTGAAATATAAGATAGTCACTTGAAACAAATGGAAAGTTTGCAAACTGTATATTTTGATAGTTGCAGATGCATGAAAAGCATAGATTGTCATTTGAACCTGTTCAAAAGACATCGAAATCAAAGTTTCTTTCATGTGATTCAGTGTACCGTGAAATGTTTCATTTCATAACTTTCGAAATAATCAGGCTATCAGGCTAGGTCGTTTGGTTTAAGGGGCAATAGCTAACCCGGCGTTGCTCGTTGCTGCGTTCCTCGAGAATGTTTCCCGTTCTGTAAAATCAAATGAATAAAATATTGATTCTTATCAAATTAAAGGCACACCTCGAATTTTTCATGTTGTGAAAAAAAAGAAAAATAGTTTAACAAAAAAGTCTTCAAAATCAATTAAAAACGAACCAGTAAATTTTAAATGATCTCGAGCACAGATCTACTGGTCGTGTTCAAAACTTAATAAAAAACATAATTTTTTCTAGTTTTTTCCCGTCATTTTTAAAGTGGATTTTCAAATCTCAATTTGAATTCGAGTGAAGATGTGATATGAAGTTTTTAGGAGCTATCTGATGCCTAATTAGGACAAACGTAGAAACTAAACAACGTTTATACCTCAATCAATGAGAGTAGACTCTTAAAAATTGAGAAAATCTGATTTTTGCGTAAACACTATAAACAAATTTAAAATACAATTTTTTCTCCACATCCATTGAAACTATCCTCAATCATATTTGCCTTGATTTTCTGAGCAGGGTTAAGGGTCATGTTCTATTTTTGAAAAAAAAAAACGTAATGTTTCTTTTTTTTACGATTTTTATCAAAGAATTGTCATTTCTACATACAAAACTTCTAGATAAACGCAAAATTAAGCAGATTTAGGGCTTTAAACACTCTCTGATTCTTTGCGTAGAACCTGGCTAACCCCACCGGGCACAAAGTATAATGAGAGAGTGAGAGAGCTGAGAGTGATTGAAAAAATCCCAATAATTATGGTTGGACTTCCAATATGAAAATAAATAGGGTTTACTAATGAGCTAGTGTATTTATTTCTGTCTCTCTCTTTCTCTCTCTCTCTCTCATTCTTTCTCAAAAAACAACTTTTGCAAAAATTTATTCTCGATTTTTATAATTTTTTCTAACAATTTGCTGAATATTTTACAGAGCAAACTTTAATTGATCTACTAGGCGAATTAAAATCTGAGATGAATCATATAACCATGATCATGTTGAAGTAAGTTAAAATTCAAAACAAAAAAATGAAACTATAGAAGCTGTGGAATAATATTTCAAACAAAAGAAAAAATTTTGCTCAAGCTTTTAGAATTCTCGAATTTGTAGTGTTCCCTTTTTTGTCATATCAGGCTGCATTTGGAGGTTTTCATTGAATGAGATCTGGGGTCACTCGATCAATTGTCTCCGCACTCTGTGTTGATGAAACACGAGTATCCAAATAGGAAAATTATTGTTCGGGAGTTAAAACTGCTCCCCTAACAAACGACTCGGGAGACATTGCTGTCGAAATATTCCAGTACGCTTCGCGCTTTTCATAATCACAAATACATCCCTCCTGATTTTCAAACAACGGGATTGACTCGCAGTCAAACGCGAAAGAAATTGTTTTTGGGAGACTGATCAAGCGATGTTGTGTCTTTTAATTCAGTCTTTTCTAATGCCGGATGGCTCTTGTTACCAGTGCCACTCTCGCTCATTCTTTTTGGATTCTGTCGAAGTAAACTGATATGATCAATGAGGTAATTCAGTAGCAAAATTTGACTTTTCATTTTCCATTCCTCGTTTTGATTGACGTCTTTTTTTCTGGGAGCCAAGTCATTGAACGGACTTGCTCTAGACGAGAGACTCCCTCATTCTGTTGATGGATGACTGCAATCGATTCTCTCGTGTATGTTTGGTAGATATTTGTACTTTCTCGACAAGACAATGCTATTATTTGTAAGCCATCGCTTGCCAGTCATTCATTGTCATGCTGTTGAACTTTCACTACCATGATTCATAGCAGTCCCTAATTTTACCGTCATAATATAAGATACTAGAAGATTTTCACAGTACATCCGCGGCAAAAAGCAACTAAACAACCATATAAAATGTGGTTTATTGTTAAAGATTTTATATCCGTGGTGATCAAGTTATATCATTAGGGCTTAAGGCGCTCGTATTTTTGTCATATAATTTTGTTCTACTTTGGGAACGCATGATCTGTCTCGTATATTCTGATCAGTCGTTCTTCAACGTTCCACACTAAAACCACTTGGTCCTTATTCATTTATACTGTACGCCATTTATAATGTACAATCTTGAAACGGATGATAGCCATATCGATTGTTTTTGGGATATATCTTCGAATGATAAACGTTGAGCTATAGCCGGTGCAAAATCAATCGCACAGACCGGTACTTGTAACACTATCAAATTGTACAAAAAAAACGAAGAGGGAACTTTAAAAAACTGAAAAGGAATAACCTTGTTAACTGGTGAATTCGAGTTCTTAGAGGACAAATACACAAAAGTCAAAAGACTGACGAAAAGATAAAAATTGATTTTAAGAATTGATTTCAATCAATTCCGTAAACGTATTTCATCCTGAATCATGAACTCAACGTCTCTGGCTTCTCTTCAAAAACAAATTTTGCAGTATCTTCCCAATCGAATAAATTAGATTCTTGCAATCAGTCGACTGACCACAAAAAACCTTATCAAATGCTGGTCGCATCAACAAAATGTCCCATCAATTCACTAAATAAGATAACATCAAAAATCTTCATCGTCCCTTGCCTTCTCTCTACATTCAAATATTTAATTTTGGGTTGCTCCAAGTATCAACTGTCTGGCCATCCGATCGAAAAATTGAAATTAGCTAAGAATTATAACTCTATCATTAATCTAGACTTTAATGGTGTTCGCAGACGATTGCCTCAAGTTTGCTTCGGCTCGCAGACTAAGAATGTTCAAACAAAAATTGATATGATTACTAACGCTTTACTAATATTTTGAATGGTGAAAAAGCTGTGAAAGAGTTTTCTATTTCTACAATAATTGACATAATATTAAGTTGGTATGCTTGTATGGAATTTGATTCAAACACCGTGGTTGAGAAATTTTTCACGGAAAAGATTTTTAAGTTTTAAAGACTGTTTTTCTTTTTCTCTCTTACAAAAAAAATGTTACTGCACCAGCGGGACACGTACTCGAGGATCGTAGCCACGAGTAATGCCGGGTTAGCTATTGCCCGCAAAACCAAATGGCCATACCTTAACGGTTCATATAAATTTCTAGAAAATCAAAATATGTAGTTGATAGATTGAACTCAGAGAAAAAGAATTTTTAAGTTTTACAAAAAAATTAATAAATTAAGTAGGAATAGCATATGGTTAGCACATCTCATCAAATCAAAATCAATAAGCGTGAAAGTTATTGGAAATTTTTTTGTAATTATTACATGAGCAAAATAAATACAATAAAGTCTGCATAAACCTGAAATGGCTGATTGTATTTGTTTTTTCATCAGTATTTGATTTCCATCGTGAAGTGACTTGAACGTCGCATATTCTTGTTTGCGAGGGGATAATCAAATAATCTTTCACCTAGAGGATCTGCGAAGAGTATCTGTCCTCCAGCTTAAGCAAAAAACATCCAGTGGGTTCCAGGTTGATCCGAGGGTGAAGCATTCATAATCATGAATGTATTATCGTTTTTTTTAGTACTGAAGAGCATGGAAAACCTGCATAAGTACCTCTAAAGCGATATTTCAAATGTTTACAACTGTCACTAAATTCCATTGTTTGAAGTTTATACATGGCCAGCTTAAGTTATTTGAGCGTTGTGGTAATTTTTCTATCTGAACACACAAAACTGTGGATGCACGCTCTCCCGTAAATATTAATTCGACGTTATTACCCAGATTTGCCTCGAATTTGAGTTCGACCGAAATAATGCAATTGGTCAATTCAGGATGAATGAAACCGTGTGAAAGCTCCTGAGTAGACTTGAGATCAAAAGCCATAAAATATTTATTATCATAATTAGCTATACTGATTCTATGATTAGTGTTCAAAACAAAATCAAGGACTTCAAGCGTATTGTAAAAAATTCTCTTTTTTCTGTCTGTTGTTGAGATTGGATTTTCGGCAGTGGGTAGGCCGTTTCCTCTACAAAATGATCTCATTCAATCCAAACTTCTGATAACGAAAGGATTTGTCCAACTAGTATCCAAATAGGCCTCGTTTATGATCATTGCTACTATCATTCTTCGAACAAGTTCTTTTGCGAAAACATCCTCTCGTCAACAGCTTCGTACTCCTGCGGTTGCGAGAAACGTTTTTGGAACCAATTTGATGTAATTGTAAAGGCTTCTTCAACATTGTTTTTTCTATCGATGACAGACCATAGTCAGTGACAGTCAACTTTCTGACAAAAGGGTTAGCTTCGATTAATTGAACCATATGGCTATTAGCTTCATCTTCAGATATGATAACAAAAATGATAAGAGAACGTCTAAGATACAATCTAATTGTCAAACCGCTAAGTAGGTGCTTGAAAAATGACCAGAAGTTGCAAGCAATTTTACCAAATAGCTTCAGCTAATTCGAGGCCGCAACGAGAGCTTCACACACCGTAACAACCTCAGCTCTGATTTCATTACCATCATATCATCAAGGACTGATGGTTTTTTTTTATAATAGTAACCTTGACAAGCCAACCATGTTTTTTTCTTGGTATCATTATTGTATAAAAATTCGGCATCAATAAAAAACTTTTATGGGCAAAATTTGCGTTGGTAGTTGATATTTTTTCACCCTTCAGAGGTAGAGTACTCTCAAAAAAGACTGAAAATAAAGGGTTGTTAACAAAATAAGGTGTATCTCTGTTTGCCGTCTCTGTAGCATGCGTTCGAAGCAAGGTTCCATTGCTTCAGATATTTCGTGCCACTTTTTCCGAAAGAGTAAGTTGAAGATCGATGAAAAAATTTCTGTCGCCGAAGCGGTTTTTCAAATAAGTCTAACGAGTTGTGAAATGCTTTACAAGTGATTAAAATGGAAATCATTTTTAACCCTTGTTAAAACATCGGAGCCACTTCACTGTGCAAATCCTTTTCTGGGAAGGACGCGTCTCGTTTTTCGTTTCCCCGCCATTATTCTTTTCAGATGATTTTTTCGAGATCTACTTCCGCCTTCAACTTGCATTTTGATTGTTTTTCTAGCGGTGCTTTTGAGTGACTGCCTAAGTTTTTTCTTTTTGTTGCAACTTCTATCAGTTCTGGAGCTGCCTGAAGAAGTAGTTCTTTTCCGATCTTTTTAGTTGCGGGTATCACAAACTGTCCAGCCAATGGAAATGCCATTTTTCCTCTTATCAAGGCTAATGCACCAAAGCCACTGCCTCGTTGTCTATAATGCCCCAAGAAAAGTGGTAGGTTTGCTTAGTTAGGGTAATATGAATCGATATTGATCAATTACAAAAATTTGCAATTTCAAATCAGAACAATTTTCCCCTCTCCAGCAAAAAGACAAGTCCTCCAGTTTATGTGCGTAAGTTGACCAAAAGCTTTTTAATGTCCAAATTACTTAACACTTTACAATATTTCGTTTCACTCGTACATGTGTATCTGTTTTTCACTCGACGATTTGTATCAATGACCCGTAGAAGGGGTGCTTTTGTATCTTCGATTATTTGATAATGAATTATGTCCAGGTGAATAAACATAAGCTGAGTACCAGCACATACATCAACAGGATAGTCAGCAAAATTATCTGGGGTAAAGAATGCGCTCTATGCTTCGATCTTTTTTGTTTGTGACCTGTTTGATAACCGGTTTCATCTCGGACGCCAGTAGAATAGAAATTTGCGGGTTTGAAAAAGTTTTACTTTCTCAATAAGGCAGCTAAAATGAAAGATCTTTGGTTATGGGATCTATGACGTAATCCAATTTCTCTAATTCCGTCTTTAGACGAATCTCATCCACTATTTTCTCAATCCTCGTATACTCTTTTTTTGTTATTTTTGCTGTTTCTCTAAGGTAGGGCCTGGAGATCTTGTCTTTCTCAATTTTCATGCTTGCTGTAACCCAATACTTTTTGTAATGCACAATGCTGTTGTCAGTTACATTGCTTATCTGAGTAGGGAAGGTAATTTCTGTAACAGCTACTCTCTATTCATCTAATAACTTTATTCTTCCTTCAGGGGTTTTTTGAAGTTGACCAGAGTGTTTTCTTTAAATACATTCATTGATGCAGACGAAACTAGGGTAATTGTTAAGGAAGGCGGAACTTTATGGGTGAAAAGGCTGGAAGTGCCCTTAGTCATGTTTGTTTATGATTTAGTTCAGAACGCGAATTAGTTCAGGCTCCTAAAATTTTCCCTCAGTTGGTTCTCTGTTAGTACCAAACAAATTGTATGCTGGAGGATTTCGTGTTGGTATGTCAAAAACTTCAAACACTTCATCGGTGAACGAATGTTTGTAACCCTTGCAGTATGTCTATTTTAACGAGTCTAACAAAATCAACAACACAAAGCTTTTGATGTCAAACTAATTTCAATGACTGTTGTGCTTTTAATGAAGTCAGGCGAAAAACATCTTTTTGACACGATTTGTTCTCGAAATAACTGCATTGACAAACTTGCTACTTATCAATGTATGAGCATGTCCATTTCTCCTCCAAGTATTTATAAATAATGTTTTTCAAGGAATTGATGTTTCTCTCAGCGAGTTCGGACTTTTTTCTTGCTCTCTGTGCTATATGTTTTTATGCCTTTCTTTTTACGTAATGCTTCGAAAGACCCTCTAAACTCTGTACCCTTGTCCACCCATACTTTATTTGATTGTTTTGTCGTTATCATCAGTTTGAACGCTTTTGCTGTTATAGTAGCATACTTTGACTTCAAGGGTTTTCTTCTGAGACAACGGCACATGCATTCAACTGCAACAAGCGGATACTTAACATCATGGTTGTACTTGGCAAGTTTATCAACATAGGCCAGATCTAATGACCAGATTAAGTCGATATCATGAAATATGACTTTGAGATGCGGCGCTTTTTGAATGACAGTTCGATATTTCGTGTAAACAGGTTCAGTGTGAAGGAAATTTTTGATTTTCTGTTGCGAAAAATTGGTTGCTTTCAGAAAGTTGTTCACACAATCAAATAATGCTGGACATTTGTCACTATATTTAGTTTTCAACCATTTTTCTTCAATCTTGGTAATTTTCCCATTGTTTTGTTCTGGCCTCCATTTTTTCTGACGCTGCAGAATCTGAATTTTTAGGCGTTTCGTACGAGCCGGAGCTTTCTTCTGACTCTTTTTCAGGTTTTCTAGTGTCGATGAGACTTTTTTTTTATTTTACTTCTCTTAAGATTTGCAATAATTCTTTCCTACCAAGCGGGGGATGTTGAGCGGGATCTCGAGGGTCCGGTTTCACGTTTTTCTTGAGCATTAAAAGACGCTGACTGAACTGCGTGTTTTGAGTTCTGATTTATTACCAGCTTTTCAATCTAGCTGATAGTAGTTAAAACGATATTGAACACCGGATTGTGTATTTTTTGTTGGTTGTTGTATGTCGTAGAAAAATACTACAGCGTTAGGTCCTGTTGGTAGTTTATTTACATATATAACCTCTTTGTAACGATTTATGGTTACACTTTCTGATTTTTTTTGTGATTTCAAGTAATGTTTTTACTCTAACAAATTTTTTTTTTCTAAAACCTGTAACTGTCCTATAATACTTTTGGTCTGTCTATCGAATTTTTTCCTAATAATTCATCTTTATCACGTTCGACTGATACTTGTTCATTGTCCGTTAACAGTTTAATCTGTTCATGTTGGAGCTCAGCATTTTCTATAAATGTATCCTTCGTTGCATTAGTCTTACTAGTTTGAGGAGGTAAAAGGGGTCTAAGCAGGTTAAGGTAGGATAGATGAGCATTTTCATGTTTAAAACTATTATCATACCAAAGACGTGCAGCAGGTGGTTGCTCTTTCACAGATGAGTGTTTCGGAATTAGAATGAATCTTTAGCAGTCATAATTATGTTGTGAGGTAGTTCTAACAAAAATAAAAAATTTGTCGCAATGGATGGAAACCTTCTTTACTCAAATTAATCTCACATTTTTTCCTAACACTGGTTTTTTGAGCGGTTAAATATTTGATTGCTGTCTCAAATCGTTCGATCTTTGCAATTTTAACGGGTACTTTTCCATTGACTACATTGAGCAAGCATTCGCAAATAAGTGTTATGATCTCGTGATTTCAATTTTTTGTACTTAGATGTCTCAGCTGCTCAGATTGCAGTTGTACCATATGCCGCCGAAAAGATAAGTCTTTTTTTTTCATTTGTGATTGGAGTATTTTCTGCTTTAGATGAGGGTAAATAAAAAAACTAAGAAAATTTTGATACATTCCCTTGTCTTCCTAAAAAATCTAGTTGCTGAACGTCACGAGGCGATTTGAACAGAATGATGTGTGAAGTGTTCAAATCAAGAGTACGCGACCATCGACTTTGTTGAAAAAATTATGCTTAGTTTATATATCCCTCTATGTCTACCTGCTGTCGCTAATTAACATTTTCCTTGTCATTATAGATGTCTTCCTATGAACATGAATTATTGAAATTTAGTAGAACAATTTCTTAATTTCTTACAGATTCGAATCCGTTAATTATTTTCACAATAATTTGCGAGAAGACACTTTTTTTGAGAGTGCAGGTTGCATCTTTTTGAAAAAGTATAGAACGATTCCGAATTCAGATAAAAATTATTTCCCATCAAAGATTTGAAAATTAACTCATTTTTCCCGGATCCTGAGGCTCCCACTATCGCCATGAAAATTCTTGTCGAAGTATCAATCCTTTTGTTCATATCGTTGGGTTTAATAGTACGTTACTAGCCAATCCGGATAAAATCGAGAACCAAACAAAAGTAATTTTGCAAATTATTCTAGTGAAAGAAAGTTTGAGAATGCAGAATGATAGTAAAATTGAAAATACTAACATTTGCGCAGCAAAAACTACTTTAGACCTCGGCGAAGTTTCATTATAACGAAACTTCCATGACTTTTTCTCACTGTTTTTCTCGTTATAACCAAACTCTGTTTTTAATGTTGTGTCAGGTTCATCTTCTGCTACTGTTGTTTCACACATTTGAGAAACGATTTATTCTACAGACTGTTTCTACAGACTGTGTAATCTCACTGTAAAGGAAGCTTGTTAACAAACTAAAAATTGAATTATGATTTGAGCAATAAAAATTTGTATAACGAGTGAAGTCTCTCTCATTTATGTCATGCATTTCTAGATCATAGTTTGCTGGGATATTTGCAGTTTCTCGTAGTATATTAATTTCTTCACAGTATCCTCTTTCACAATACTCTTAATCCCATCTGGTAAATCACTGCTGTTTAGATCCATCTGAACTCCTGGCTGACGTTTGGGTACTAGGACTAGTTCGGGAAGAAATATTCCTCGCTGGCTGGTTTACTGGAATATTCTTTCTGGTAAACTTAATCATCTGGAAGTATACAAATTGCCATTAACTAAAAAAAATCTCTTAAATGTAGACAACTCTTCTTCGAAACTCTCCTTTATCTGAACAATTTGACCGTTGCAATCAATACAATCTATTCTTGTCAATGAAAATTTAATATTACCCTCTAGAGTTCTCCACGCACAACACAGTGAAATAGGTATGTCTCCATTTTTCCTGATCTCTCGCTGTTGTTCATTTTTCAACCAATAATGAAAAACCTTGCTTTTCTTTAGGGCACAATGTTTCCTTGAGTTGTAACGAGGTGTATGTCTATTGCAAAATGGATAATTTTGAAATATAAAGTTTCAAACCAAGGCCATCCCAAATCTTCTGGGTTTTCAAATTTTGGTCCAATTAGTTGGCCAAAAAATCTCCTTTTTTTCTCTTTTTCTTTTAGCGAATAAACGGATCTAGGATGTTTCAGCATAAAACTCAATACGTCAACGTCAACACAAAATTTAACGTCAAACGTCTCTTTCTTGTAACGAAAGCCCTCCACGTCAAGCACAACTGGTCTCTCGCTTAGCATTCTAGTAAATGATAAACTTCTCATTTTTCAACTTTGTGAAAAAGCAAAAAGTATTGCAGTCAAATGTCCGAATAAGCTGTTGTTACAATTTCATGTAGCAGTACGTGGGACGCTCATGGTAAAACAAGTGTACAAATCTGGTCGCATTGTGCAAAATAGCGTGCAATCGTAAGATTTTGGAATTTTTGAAGTATTTGCCCAAGGAAGAGTAATCAATATCAATCAGGCAACCATAAGGTCTCAATTTTATCAAAACGTTGTAATTAGGATTCACAAAACTGAAAAAAAACAGAGAACATGCATCTTGAAAACAATTTCGTCAGCTATAATTATCAGTATAAGTTTGTTTCAAAGACGCATGAATTTCTTGAATTAATTTTAAATCAATAGGAGTTACGCTGCTTTTTTGCAATTTCATTGTTAAAATTTTCCAACACCTCTACAATCTGCTAGATTCAACCCAGTGGAAATAAGGTGACATTGCAGATATCATTTAGAATCATTAAGATATCGGTGGTAAATAATCAAACATACCACGGGAAGTTTTTTTGTATTTTGATACCTTGTTGAAACGGATTTTTCACTACAGGTCTTTATGAACCCATTTTGAGTTAAAATCAAACGAAGAGTCGAATACGTTTTCATAATCAGCAAAATTTATAAAATTTCATAATCAGCGCTAACAGTACCACACTTTTGTTTCGTAGAAAAGCACCAAGTGATTTGTTGAAACTCACTCAAACAAAAATGTTCATCGAAAATTAACTCGTTTTCTTTCTTTGAAATTTCCTTTGCCCTCTCGAGTTTCACGACGTAGCTTTCCAGAGTTTGGAAAATGAATTTTTTTGGTGGTTGAAAACATTTTCAACTGAAAATGTTCATTATCACTATCTTCAGTACACCAAATTCCCTCTAACTTCATTTTTCATGATTCAAAAAATTTGACAAATTCATCATTTGGTAAATTTTGCCCAGAAACGGCTGCCGCTTTTGGAGAATAATTTCAATTTACTGCCTTTCCACCATAAAGTATGGCTCATGTTAAGGAATTAGCCCACTGTTGCCAACAGTTAACTACGCTGCCAAAGTCGCCGGCGAATTTTTATTATAATCAATACCATTAAAATCAATTCTAATATACCATGAAAACAATTGGGATTTGTTTGATTCATGTACGCTACGGGACTGTAGACATTCCCTTAAGGTTGTCCACAATTGTCTCAGCTGAAATCCAGAACACATTTGTATTTGCTCATCGATCGCTGCCCCCAGATAATTTGGGTTTTCTGTTCGTGAACCGCTTGTGATTCGACAACGTCGGCAATTCATAAATGAAGGTTTGCGGTCCTAATTCCTTTCAGCATTATTTGTCCATCTGCCGTCTTCAATAGACCCTTGTATGGCCTTGTACACTTTTTCAAGCACATTCTCTGGGCTCTGAGCCACTTCGCTTCTGATAAGACTGGTCATTGTTTCAGTATCCAATAATGGTTCCGTAGGGTCAGCTAATCACAAACTGACACCAGCGCAGTTTTGATTACCTTTATCTCCAGCTGCACACAAGACGCTGATTTGGGCCAATTCACTGAGGCTAGTTTCAGTTGAGGAAACTGAAACATAACCTGATCCTGTTCTAGTGTCGTTTCTTACAAAACATTCACCTCTGAAGAATTGGATGCGTGGCCCTTCTTTCTAAAGTAACTGTTGTGACGGATACAAGAGAAGCTCGTCTCAACTTGTTCTGACTTAGTCGTCCGGAGCAAAGCCCGTTTTCTTATTTTTTGAAACAGGAGAATAAAATCAAAAATTGGAAAGAATTATTGTATGTTTTGTAAGTAGTCAGTTTATTCAACTGTCAAAAGCATGTTTTTTTGTTTGGTCTTATCTAAATTTTCAGCTTTCTCTCTTTTTTTATTTTATTTTTCGGTTTTGCACAAATGGGTTCGACCTATATTACAACGTAGAAAACCATTCAATCTGGAAAATTAGATGGAAACTATTTTCATTATATGTAATAATAACTACTATTTATGGCTATCATTTGCCAATCTAATAGGATAGAGCGTAATACGATTTAACTTAATTGCCCAATGCACCGAAAAGGCTAATCAATCATCTCCATGAATTGAGTCACTAAAAGAAGTAGGTTGAACTTATAATAAGCAATTTTCCTTAAAAGAAACGTATTACTGAATCAAAGGTTGGAAGAAATTATTTATTTTTTTGATCCATCGGTTTGTTTTACTTCGCAAAAAAAAATCAGACATTTTTATCATTTTTTGAAACACTCTAAAAACTGCTTCAATCAAGACAAAACCATAAATCTTCAAAGTGCACTTTAACGCCTTTGAAAAAATTTTCATTTTGAAAACTTTGAAGAAACTTTCAAAAGAAAATAGGAAAATTGATCGAAAATCATCCCCGCACACGGTATGTAAAATACAATAAGAAGATTTCTGAACAGAATGTTTTTTTTTCGATTTGTGAGCCGGATTTTTTGCCGCTGCAGATCATTGAAAGGAATTAATTGTTTTTGAATAGTCCCAAATTGACCAAAAGGACTATATGCAAAGGTTTCCATAAAATTACGAACATTTTTCACAGGTTAGGTACTTGATTTTCAAATACATTGAAAATTGACTACAAGTTTTTGTTAGGACTTTATAAATTCATTGCCTGACCGCTTTATGATAAAGAAAATTTCGCATGACGCCTTGAATAATCTAGTTTTTCAAAAAATGTTTCTTAAGTTTTTATAAAGCGAAATAACTGATATTTTTTCTATGTTTTTTTTATTGGTATACTAAATCGGAGCAAGTGAAGTGAAATGGAGTTGTATATTAATTAGGGTTCAAACAGTTGTAACGGGTTCATTTGAGCTTGAATGATAAAATGAGTCTGCTGTTTTCTGTCTTTCCCTGTTTCTTAAAGTTCTTGGTATTTGTTCTAAGCTTAGTTTCGATCCTATCTTTTTTTGAAGTCAGAAATCAATTTTCTACAACAATTTAGCTAATTTATTCCTCTACAATTTTGTCTCTACTTCATTTTAGCCGAACTCGTTCCCCTTATTTAAAACTTTTTTAAAGGTGTATGAACTAAGTTTTATTGCGATAAGTTTCTTGGCGTTATCTTCTACCTAAAGTTTGGTTTCTTGTTATGATTTATTACGTTTTGATTATATAATTGAATTTAAGATTAGTTCAATCATCGTCCTAACTAGTCCTGTGAATTTTCTTTGGTACCTATTTAGCAAGATATGATACTATATGACTCCAGTGGCGCTACTGATTCCAGTACTGACGTTACTAATGTACAAATAAAATGTTGGTTAAAAGTGAATTAATCTTCAAATTAAAATATAAAAAAAAAGTGAAAAAGCAATCTCTCCGTCGGAGTGAATGAACGTATAATTTATTTAAAAAAGTATAATTAAAATAATGCAATTCACAACATTCCACTTAACAGGAAAAAAAAATAAACTAGATTAAAGGTAACTGCCCCTTTTCTCCCTGAAGAAAACCTGAAGGAAGCTGAAGAAAATTTTAATACTAAGACGAGATACTACAGTGAGTATTTCTACCCCGTAAGACAAAGTGTTTGGTACATTACGAGGCCAAACTGTGCATTCTGTGCATTGTAAGTGGATTCCGCAACAGACAAAAATCAGATTTGTCGCGGAATCCGCAACTTTGCTACTTTTCTTGGATGTTCTTCGCTGTTTTTGGATTCCACAAACAAATACCTAAAACACTGTACATCTTAAAATCACTCCAAAAATAGGCAATTTTGCAGAATCCGCAACCGTATTTGCGGAATCCAGAACAATTTGTGGAATCCACAAACAAATAATAAGACATTTGTATAATTAAAATGAGCTGTTGCGGATTCCGCAACTGTAAGCGGAATCCGCAACGTGTAAGTGGAATCCGCAAATTGTAAGTGGAATCCGCAATTTGTTTGCGGATTCAGTTTACATGTATATATTTGTACAGTATAGCGTTTAAAGTTATATCTTTTACTTACTGGCCATCAGAAAAATCAATCTTAATTACTACATTGATCAACCACCATTTGAAACGTTTAGTGTCAGTCCCTGTCAACCAAACTTCAATCTCAAATCCTGTCAACTTCGATCTCAACTTCGATCTCAAATGCTGACCTACTGATCCCATAATTTGACCTATTTCGATCTAAAAATCGATCACGAATACTGATGCAATCCCAAATACTGACCCAATTCGGCAATATGCTGTGCGTTGTCTTTCCAAACACTCTCAAGCTATGGAATACAAATACTTAGTTTATTCGGCTTTAAGCTTCCAAAATCAGTAATTGGGATAGACGCATGGGTTTGGCGATATCAGTATTTGGGATTGGCGATATGCTGTGTGTTGTGTTTCCATACAATCTCAACCCAATGGCTACAAATATTGAATTTATTCGGCGTTACGTTTCCAAAATCACTATTTTGGATTGACGCAATCCCAAACACTGATCTAAATTGGCGATATGCTGAGCGTTGTATTTCCATACACTCTCAACCCAATGACTCCAAAAATTGAATTTATTCAGTGTTGTGTTTCCAAAGTACTACAAACTGACATCCACCGATTTTGTTAACACATGTTTTAAGATTTGTTCGTGGATTCCGCTGAGAATGATTAAGTCCTTGCCTTTGAATTCCGCATTGCTATAGATAAAAATTCCAGTTCTAGCTTTTAATAGTTCATATGCAAGTTCGGTAATAGACAGAATTCTGAATCCACTTACAGTTTGCGGAATCCGCTTACATTTGCGGATTCCGCTTACAAATTATGCGGATTCCTTTTACATTTGCGGATTCCACTTACATTTTGTGGAATCCAATCACAATTGCGAAATTCAGAACAACTAGTTTTATTCGCTTGTTGCGGAAACCTCAGCACAACAAATCTGCCGACAAAATGTACGCTACAGGTATTTGTACGCGGAATCCACGGAAGTTTTGTAAATGGACTCCACTGACATTTTGGAACATGTTTAAAGACTTGTCTATGGAATCCAGGAACATACAGGCACAAAATTGAGCGCCTCTCCAGTACACAGTTTGACCTCGTAGTGTAGAACAACAGTTAAACTAGATAAAAACATAGTAAGGCATTATACATCCGACGGAAAATACCAAAAAAAAGTTCCCTTGAAGCACTGATTGATAAAGTTACGTTACTAGCAACGGAGTGATAAAATTAATCAACACCGAATAGCATTATGGATTCCATAAACGGTGAAGGGAAAATAGGAGGTACTAAGATATTAAAGGAGTTTTAAGAAAGTTTTCAGATTTGATTTTTTCCATCTTCGATAAATTTTTCAAGTTCGGCCTTGAAAAGTTCGCTGTCCAAATCTTCCAGTTGGTTAACGCTGTTTACGGCCTCCCTTAGTGACTGATCTGTAGAGAAAGAGAAAAGGCATCCGATGGTGAGAAGTCTGAGTCATTAGCTGAGTTTTCCACCGATTGGATAGTGAAAATTGACGGTTTTCTTATCCAAAGGAATTTGCGTGGTAAATGTTGTGTTAGAACCTGTTTGATCGTTACAGTCGAGCGAAATCGGGTTTAGCGCTCCTCCTCGTCTTTGTTATCGATAATATCTATGTACAACCTTTTACCATAAAGTTGGGGAGGTCCTACATTACGGCTCGAGCGTTTGAGTTTAAATTAATTTTCAGTGGTAGTGATTTCCTCCGAACAAGGTTCCTGGGAGGCTGTATTGTCATCCGAGAAATCGACACTATCGTAGATTGGAAAGTCGACAGATTTTTCCCACTCCGCTTTCTCCCGTAAATCCAAAGGAAGTTCTGAAAGTTTGATCTCTGAGCCTGATGAGAGATGTGTGTTTGGGTGGGGTTGTTTCGAGCTCTGTCCTGCAGGAATGTTGCTGATCGGGCTATCCAGCGGATCCAAAATTGAAGGTTGGCCATCTAAAATTTCAGTTTTATGTTACCCTGAGTTATTTGAGAATCTAGACAAGGTGTACAGGGTTCTTGTTGGCTAAAATTATCCGAAATAATACGCCCTCTAATCTTGTCCCTGCATGGGAAACTGCCCGCAATCCACTCCCAATCGCTAATATCTGATGTCTCCGACCGAACTTTTATAGATTCGTCACCTGCTAAATAACCTGCGTTTGATGTCTGGACTTTGTTGCGTGTTGATCTACTTTTGGCTCGCTTGATTGAGGGGTTAGCCATTCTCGTTCTTGTATTGCTGTCAGAATTAGCCAACTCCGTTTGCAGTCTAGTTTTCGGACCTGTTTTTCTCATCGGCTGTGATTTCGATTTGATCGTCTTCTTGAAACCTACTTTAAAACCAGGGTTAGGGAGTAAAGGAAAAGAGATGTTTCCACTAAAAGACCGTGTAGTAGATGAACTTGATTTCGTAAGTGCGATGTCAGATTTTCTGATGATTTTTTTGTCGGATAGTTCTACCGTAGTTTTTGAAGCGTTTATAATTTTCTGATTGATTCTTTTAAAAACGATTTCCATTTATGCTTCCCTTGGTTTTCGAATTATATTACCTTTGAAAGGACTTTGAAGGGGCAAATGAAATGAAGAAGGCTTCGCAGAGGATGGGTAGTCCGACTCGTACACTTTCTCCAATGGGGATTGGTTTTTCTTTGGGATCACGGTGACCTTGTATCAATCCTCGACCCGGTCGTCTGATTTCCAGTCTAGTGCCCGTTCTTTGCTTAAGATGGATTTCCCTTTGTCTTAAATTTCATCGGAAGAATTATTAGAGGCCAGTTGTTTTCAGATCGCATTAGGTTTTCTTCTGAAGTGTATTTCGAAGGGTGAGCAATTTATTTTTGATTGAAAGGAAGAACAAAGATTCGAAATAATTTTTGAGATAGCTGAGGTAGGGTCTTCATAACCGCGTTTCCTAAGGTGAAGGGGATTACGAGCTTTTCATCAATGTATAATAATTTGCCGGATTCACGAAGATCTTTGATGAATTGGTTTAAGTAGTGAGAATTGGCATTAGTCTTATCTACTTTATTTTGAAGGACTTTATTGATCGGACTCAACATTGAGTCTTCTGTTGTTAATAAGGCAACCAATTTAGCTTTGAATAACGTATTCAACTCCAAAGGTCGTTCCGTCAGTTTCAAATATGCACGGTATTTAGTCACTAATTTTTCGTGTTCTGATGAGATCGGAAACTCAACTGTAACTTGAATACTTGAAGTAGATGGATCAATTACAATTTGATTATCAGACATATTTAAAGTAATTACAGTTTTAAGATCCTGTGGACTAATAATTAAGCTACAAATAAGAAATAAAAAGTATAAAATACAGAACTTGATAAATGAATTTCTGTGGAATCAATGCTCAAGAAATCAGAAGTAATACATTTAGACTTACAATTTCCAGTTTTGTAAAGTTTAAGGTTGCAAATTGGAAGAGTTGAGTTATTTAAATTAAGAACTGAAAAGATAACATCAAATTTGAACCAATGGTGTTACGTATCATTTTTCCGTTATCCGTTGGATTCAAGACATTGTTAATTTTCTTGATTGTAGCAACTACAGTTTCTTTGTCGTAATGAGATGGGGAAACTGCTTTTCCTGAGCGAGATCTTGAAATTAAGTCTGTTAAACCCATGTCTTTCCCTGCTAAGGGTTTTATTGTAAAATTAAACGGTAAAAGACTATCAACCCATCTTGTTAATCGACTATGATATATTTTATTTCCGTGATTGGGTGAGAATGCCAAAAAGGGTACTTTATGATCAGTAATAAGATCAAATTATGAGCTGCAAAGATAATTCTTATAATGTTCTACCGCCCAAACCACTCCCAGAAATTCCTATTCAATTGTAGATTCGGAAGGATGTAGAAATTTTGAGGCGAAAGAGACTGTTTTCCAGTCGTTCCCATGGAGTTGTTCCAGGTGAGCACCAGGTCCATTATCGGATGCGTCTGTTTTTACTATCGTATTACTCTCGTGAATTGTGTAATTTACGTAAGATTGACTATTTCTAATTTTATCTCCTCGAGTGTTTTTTTGTGTTCTTAATTCCATGAGAAGATTGATTTCTTGTTCAGTAATGGTCTTAAGGGACTTTCGAGGGATGTTAAGTTTGGGACAAACTTGATATATTGGTTTTTTGAACCAAAGAATGATCTTAATTCCTCTAGATGTTTAGGAATTGGAACATCTACATCTTTAATGGCCTTGGTTTTGTCAATTAGAGGGGGATTCCTGATTTGGAGATTTTAAACCCAAGCCAATCTATTTCTTTTTGAAAGAACTCATATTTTGGCGATTTGACTGCGAAATTGTAATCATCTAAAATCGATGAAATTTTGTGAACGATATTTTTGTGTTCTGTAAAACTTCCTTTGGAAGCGACTTAAATGTCATCAAGGTAACAGTTTGTAAAATGAATATTTCCCACTGTTGAGTCCATGACTCTTCGCAATTCGTTCGGCATATCGCCAAGTCCGTAAAAATTTGTTGAAAATTGATACGCAGCGGTTATGTCTCCGCCTACCAAGCCAAAACTGCACTCGCTACTGGTAAATTGTCTAAAGAATGTTGACTATATGGGTTCTTTAAGTCTAAGTTGGTAAACCAAACTTGTCTGGTGGAATCATTTGAGATTTGCGAGGCGACATTATCAACTTATTGGTGAATATTAGGCATTCGGTATTTGTTCTTGTAAATTTGTTTATTAATAAGTTTCGAATCGATTGCTAATTTGATCGATTTATCCTTTTTGCAGGTGATAACGATTGGACTAATAAATCTATTCTCGTCGCAATTTTCTAATGTTTTGATATGTCCCTCGGATTTGGGTCGGTTTAGTTCTGTTCTTACTTCCTCAAGTTAATGTAGAGGAACACTTCTACCTTCTAGTAGTATTGGTTTTAGAGGTTCGTTGAAATTTGTCATTTTGTCTGTTTTTTTTGTTTTTCTGATCCGAGGGAATAATAGCTTAAAAAATTGGATAAAATTTATGTTTTTTCTTTGTAGGATGAAGAAATTAGATAAATGGACTTACAAATTGTCTTGTTTAGGTAGTGTGGGAAGTGCTTCTGAGATACTTCGATTTTGACAAATTTTCATTGCCAAGGATATTCCTCTTGTGGCCCTCTAGAGAAAAAAATGGCATTTACTGTGGGACCTTACGTTCGAGAATATAGGTAAAATTATCTTTCCAGTGATCGCGTTGTCTGTGAATCCACCCACAGTATAGCGCTTCCGTCGATATGTCCACCTTCCGTCGAAATTCTGACCATGCATTGATTATTCCACAACATTCTCTAATTACACGATTGTATTTACATCCGGTTGTTCCAAAGGATAATTACAATCTATATTATGTACAATTTAACTATCTACTACATTTACATTTTTACGGTGGGATTTACATAATCTGGTGAAGTGTCCACGATATTTACAAGATGTACAACTTGTGTCCTTCGCTGGGCACACTGCCAGATGTTCTTTTGAGTTGCTCCGTTTAATGTTTAAAGTTAGTTCCCTTTTTACATTAGAATGATTAAAAGGTTTGTTTGAAGAAGATCTGTTGGATTCAAAATTACTTGTCATTTTCATGTGGTTTGTTGTTTTTTTTTGTCGATTAGAGCCACGTTTAGTGCTTCTAGAGGTGGTAGAGTATCTGAGTTTTCATAATGTTGTTGCAAATATGTCGGATCCATTCGTCTTCTCCTGCGGATATGTCGCAATTATTTGCCGTTTCAGCGAGGGCTCCCCAGAATTAATCTAGCGATTCTCTTTCTCTCTGTTTCCTATTTAAGAGTTTATGTCTTTAAAACGTAACGTTCGTCTTCCTCACGAATGCTGCTGACAGATTTTCCCAGAACTTTTTGAAGGAAATTTTGAGGTTTTTGACTGGCGTAACTTTTTGGCCGATTTTTTTTTTGTTTCCGAGGGCTTAATAAAGGATTGATTGGAGTTTTTCGTCAGCTTCTTCAAATCTCATGCCATTAAATCGTTTTGTTTCTCTCTTTTGTTCTCGGATGTTCCTGTCTAGACGAGACAAATTTTCAAGATAGAGCACCCTCTTAAAAGTCGAATTCAAAGTAAAAACATGGGGCCAAACACGAATTTACAGCATAGTCAAACTCAAAATTGAAACATAAAGTCGAGTCGGTCGAAACAAAGTCGAGCACAAGCAAAACTTTACCAAGTACTTGATTTGATTGTCGGATTTTGTAAGACAGTTGCAATGAACAAATTAATCTAGTATAAGTAATTGTTAAGGTGTAATTAGCTAGAACAGCATATTTGCTGATCATATAGAGGACTGCAAATCATCAACGACAAAGTTGTTACCACAATGACAGAAAGCTAGAAAAACAGCCGAATGAAAAATTCAGTCCTCAACAAATGACAGTCGTCAACTTCTTATGGCAAATAATAAAGTTTGAAACGTTAGCACATACCCAGTTTTGTTAAAGAAAGTCGAAAAATATCTATGTGGGTGAAATCAGACAAATTTTTGAAAAATGTCGTTGCAGAAAACCGAGAAAGTCGAAACATATCGAATTTTGGTCGAGTAAATTGAATTACATCCGAACAATATCAAGCACTTTTTTTGGGTCGAGAAAGTCAAAACATACCAAAATTGAGTAGAAAAGTCGAAACATAACAAAATTCAAACGGACATAGCTACAATTTGAGAAGCGCTGCAGCTTCCTGAATTCAGTGTTGACTTTGGTCTAATTTAAACAATCCCGAAGTTAATTATATTGAAAACAATTTGAAATCGATTATAATTTGGAAAATAAAAAACGATTATATTGAAAACAAAGTTGGATTTTGATCAATCATAATGAATCTGAGATAGGTCAAAAAACTTTTTAAAATTTTTTTTTTCAAATCTAGGCATGGTCAAATAAAAACAATTGGAGGGAACAAATTTTAGAAAAATTGTAGGTCGATAAAGTGCAGAAAAGTCCATTTTTGGTCTAACAAGTCAAAACGGGGGTTCGAATAAACAAATTTTCAAATTTCAAAAATTGTCGGTCTAGAAAGTAGAAATATATCGAGTTTTATTAGAGAAAGTCGAAGCATATCTATTCAGCGTCGAACAAACAAAGTTTCAAAAAATTTCGGTCGAGAAAATTGAGAAAGTCGAAACATATCTGAACTGTGTCGAACAAAGCCAAACACTTTTTTGCTAGGCCTAGAAAGTCGAAACATACCGATATTTGGTCGAGAAAATCGAAACATACCGACACTTGGTCGAGAAAGTCGAAACATACCGAAATTTGTTCGAGAAAGTCGAGACATATATCGAGTACCTCGACCCGGTTTGTTCAAACCCCTCCCTCCAGTTTTTTCCGAGGAGGTACGAAAATCATAAAACTTATCCATGTAATTTTGTTGACTGTGAAAATTACAAAAAAATTCAATCAACAAGGTTTGTTTGGTTGATCTGGCTGGCTATTGATACTACGACGGATTAGTTTCAATTTTTTACAAAAAAAAAGATTTGTTCAATTTTTCCTCTGCACTATTTAAATACCCACAGGCTTAATCATAAACTTTCTACATCTATGAAGTGATCAACAAGTGACTGAATTCTCAGCCTGAGTTAGTATGTACTGTCCTCTTCGAAGGTGAGTTCAAAATGCTGCAATGTAACTTCAATATGCTAAAATGTAATGCATGTATTTTTCTTTCAGATCATCGTTTTTTTTTATTTTTAGCACTAGCTTTGAGTGGAAGTGGCGCTCTATATGTTGTTTCTCGTAAAAGTTGGGTGAATCAGCTGAGTGTGGTTGATAAAGAAAATGGAACAGTAGTGAGGACTCTGGATACTTCGCAAGCAGACAGTGATTTTATTTGGACTATTAAAGCTCATGAAAATGTGTTACTGCTAGTAGAGTCGAAAAGTTTTCAATACAATTATGTGCATGTGTACGAAAATGAAGTATATAGATCATCACTTCAGCTTCTCATTAAGCGCAGTTCATTCTGCTGTTCAAAAGTTTCGTGCGGAAGAGTTTATGTATTACTGCAAACAGATAAATCCACACTGGCAATAGTTGACCTCAACCAGTCTGGATCTGAAGCCAAGTTCAAATCAATTCAGTTGGGTCAAATGGAATATATCCACTCATTAGTGTGGATAGCGAGAGGAGACGAGGAGAGTGGAGAAGGATATCTGTTTGCATCAGAACCTGAAGGTAATGCATTCAATTCTCATGTGTATGAGTTGAATGTGAAGAGTGTTGTGGATGGTGCTCTACTGACACCTCTGCAGATCCCATTCATGAACAGTTACGGCTCTAGAAACTTTAACTTCAGATGCGCAATGGGAACAGATGCTGTTTTTTGCACAGATTTATGCGGCAAAAAGAAGTCCAAGTACAAGAATTATGAAAATCCAATGAACATTTTGAAATTGGAGAAAGTCATCCATCGATGAAAAGAGTCAAAAAGCAAAAACAAATACTTAATGGCATCAAACATAGATGCAATGTTACATCAAATTGAGTAATAATTATTTCAATAAATTGTTATTTACCCACTCTACTCAGCACAAGGGTTACTTAGAAGCAAAGAAAATGAACCACCCTGAAACAAATCACAGAATATCTATATTCAACCATGTCATTTTCAGGAGAGATTTTGTTGGCAGATGAGGATAAAAGAAAAAAGTGAAATTTCTCCATCAAAGTTATTTGAATAGTCAGCCAATAAATGCAAAACAATACAAAGTAAGGTCCAAAAAGTCAGTTGATACTGATTGGTTTCGAACAAAAATTGAATTTAAAGAGTTTTTCTGCAGATTTTAACAGCAAACGATGGCGATAGTGAAGTAATTATGGTCGTAGAGAAAAATTGTTTTCTGTTTTTCTGGTTTTTGATTTTGTTAAGTGTATTAATTCTTTTCCCTAATTTCTTGGGTTGAATTTTTCTCATTAGCGCTCAATACTTTTAATTGAAGACCACTCTCTAATTTCATTTTCGGCCAGTTTTGTGCAAATGTAGGCCCAGTTTCTTGACAAAATTGGTGTTTCTTTAGCTTAATAATCTTTGCTGCTGCAATTTTTAACTACCTATTGATAAAAAACAAACTCGTTTTTTTTAAATCATCATTTATTAGATGATAAACATTTCAACGCCAAATGAAACTCAAGTACATTTTTTTGAAATTCAAAGCAAAATTAGGAACCAAGTTATCAAAACTTACTCAAAACAGGGGCAAATTTAGGGGGCGTGGGGCGGACTCACTCCTTTTTCAGGTTTATGACCCCCTGCCAGCCTAAAGGGTCCCCTTTTGGTACTTTTGCAGAAACCCAGTTTTGGCTGATCGACCCTAAAATTTATCTATAGGAGCCTTTGGCGCCATTCTTCACTGATTTTGAGGGCGTCATGAAAAAATTGCATGAAAATTTTGTAAGAATAAAAGTTTTGCTAGTATTTGCGTTTTGACAATGCTCGGCCGCAGTCAAATAAGGAAAACACGAACCTTCGTGGCTGAATTTCGTTGAAACGTTTGCTCATATATTTTCGAAAACTAACTATGATAGAAGGATACATTTCACCCCGGAAAGCAGGCCTCAAGCTAATCTTAGCCAAATATTCCGCCACTTTTAGCCCTTGACATCAAATGCGAGCTAGGAAAACCATTAAGTTTTTTCAGTTGGACAAAAAGCAGGCAGTTTGATAGTTTCCATCTCTGCAGCATCGGTTGCAAAAAATCTGAGATAGTATACTCACACAGGGACAATATTTCCAATGTCTGATCAGACAATAATTTCAAGGATAAAAAAGCGGAGACACTTCGGATGTTTAACTCGTATTAAAATAAGTTTAATTCGTTATCTTGTTCGCCATTCAGTTTAGTTTTGAGACTCAAAACCTAATTGAATGGTGAATAAAACTATTTAATCTCATTTTATTACAGAGTTGAACTATTCGAAGTGTCTCCATGTTTGTCCTTGAAATTAGAGCCTGACCAGATTTGGCAATTATGGTCCTTGTGTGAAGATACTATCTCAGAATTTTTTGCGACCAATGCGGCAGAGATTAAAACTACCAAAAGTGCCTGCTTTCTGTCCACCAGAAAAAACTAAGGGTTTTAATAGCTCGCATTCGATCTCAAGAGCTAAAAATGGCGGAAATGGAGAGTAGCTTGAGCCCCGCTTTCCAGGGTAAAATAGCGCGTTCTATCAATGTCAGCATTGAAACATTTATGAGCAAACGTTTCAATGACATTAAGCCATGAAGGTTTTTTTTTCAATTTTTGAATGCGGCTTGAGCACTGTCAAAACGCAAATAATAGCAGAAATTTTGTCCAAACGAATTTTTCATGGAATTATTTGCAGAAAATTGGCGAAGTATTGCGTTTTCATGACTTTAATTTAAACTTCAAATTAGTCAAGATCTCTTTCTGGGTCAACAGGAGGGTACAAATGGTCAAATGGACTACGTGGATCAGCAAGTTTGTGGGACACTTTTTCTCCAATAGCAAATCCTCTTGACTGCGTCTCAATTGGATATTGCTTTCAAATTCATCAGTATATCTGTCTGTTTTTGTAATAGCATTGCTCATGTCATATTCAGCCTTCTGGTCTTCTCGCATGCATTTGGGCTTCTCGATCACACCCTGCAAGATCTTCTCAATTGAAAAGTCGCGTGCAATTGATGTAACGATACCTAAAATCAGATTTTCTCAAGAGAGAGGGGGAGGAGGAGGATTTTCAAAAAATTTTTGACAATTTTGTTGACTATTTTAGTCGTTCAAATTCATTTTCCGAGCTCCCGCAAAGAACTAAAAAGACCATTTTTGGCCAAACTTTCTACGCCGCAGGCAAAATTAAAAAAAAAACCTCCCTAAATCCGCTCCTGCCTACAACTTATTATTTTAGATAAACTATGGTCAGAAACCGCATGATTCAAATCTTAATAGTTTTTAACCGCATAGTTCAACGCATAGTTCAATAATCTCGCATAGTTCAACGCCCGGTATTTTTTTGCTGTTGTTTTGGAGTTATCAGAAAATTTTGTTCGAAGTTCTAAATTGCTGTCTCGATAGTTCTATAATATTTGTTTGCGTATTAGTGCTGTCAGTCCCGCCTTTTGGTAATTTCCTTACGAAGTTTTAAGATTTTTGCAATCTGACAAAAACCTAATTTATCTGAGCTGCATCAATTATTGTTTGATTTGCTTGTATTGAATGTCTTCGAAAATGTAATTTTGTAATTTAAGGGAGACATTCAGCGGTCCATTTAAATTTTGTTTAAGTAACTTGGAATTTGTTTAGATCATTTTGATTTTTTTTTTCATTTTCTGACCATTTTGATCAAACTGTTTTAAATTCCATCTACGTCCGAGTTTAATAAATTTTTGTTTAATTTGGTGTTACATGTAATTGTTTTAGCGTCTAACAGTTGTAATCATAATCAGTTGAGACATTTCTCTGTGCTTTGATTTGTAAAAAACATTAAAAAATTCGTTGCCTAATTTCGAAAACTGCATAATTTCGAAAACATGCATCTGTATCCTAATATTTAGGCAAACAATTGCAAATTCAAACCTTTATATTAAAAAAACGTCTCTCCGAAACAATAAAAAAATGACAAAGCAAATTCAAAACTTTTTTATAATTCAAATTTTTGATTTTATGCCCAAACTATTGTCGTTTATATCCCAACCTTTTCAGATTTTAGTTTTTTGACACTTGAATTATAGCATAAAAGTATTATAAGAAATTAACAATCTAACATCAAATGTTTCGCATGAAGCTCATGGGACAAATTCATTCAATTTTTCTGTTTTTTTAGTTGAAAGCTCTTCGTCCAAGTTCTACTGCTTTTTTCTAGTCATAATTTGTTTTCGCCAATTTCATTGCCCTCAAAGCTGAACAAGACTGCTCGTATCAGGGCAAAACCCTGAAAGTTTTGACTGTATTTTGATTTCTATAGTGTAATTTAAAATAAAAAAGGCCTACAAAGACCTTTTTTGGCCAAATTTTCTACACCGCAGGCAAAAGTTTGAAAATACCCTTCCTAAATCAGCTTCTTCTTGCGTACAACCTATTATTTTAGATAAATATTGGTCAGAAACCGCATGGTTCAAATCTCTTATTATTCGCATAGTTCAACGCATAGCTCAACGCATAATTCAAAAGTCTGGCAAAAGCAATAAGCGCTGAGATATAGGCGCAGTTAAAATATAACAATAAAAATTTAAAAAATCAACTTTTTTAGAAATTTCTTTCTTCTACATGCAATAGTTCCCAATTTCTCCCAGCGAATCTTTTTCTCGGAAAATTTCCAATTTCGAATTTTCACGATCTTGCGAAGTCAGTATCAATGCAAAAAAAACGAAACCAAAAAATGGGATACATTTCGAGAACGGACACCCGGCCACTCTTTGTGGGTGTAATAGTTTGCTGTGCTCGCCTCGCTTGAGTCTCGTTTGTCGCAAAAATTCGCTAACCGCTAGGAAGAATATATATATTCTGTACTGAATAATTAAATAATGTTTTTCGAAAACCATAGAAAGAACTTGGTTTTAAAAAAGCGAAGCCTCAAAGTTTGTTCCGGATTTATCAGCACTTTGAAATTCAAACAACTTTTATAAATCAAGAGTTTTCTTTTAAGACGAGTTTTAAGACAAGGCTCTATAAAAAAATACATTGGACAAAAGTAGGGGCGTTTTAAGAGTACTTTTTACAAGCTTGACACTTTTTTGAATGATACCAGTTTATGAGACTTGAGGATAAGTGTAAGCTACAAATCGTAAGCGGGTTTCCAAATCACTTGTGACTCCAATTACACTAGTTTTTTAAGGAACTGAGCTAGTTTCCCTGCTTTTTTGGTCTCTATAAGTAAACCTATCAAATTTCGCAGTTTTTTTTTGCTTGAGGTTACCCGTGGCAAGCGTTCTAATCATTCATAGAACCCATGGACTTCTCAAAAATTACACAGAGGCTACGTTGCACTTCACACGCACAAGCAAACATATGACCGATAACGCTACTGGGAAAAACTGAATGAGTAAAATTTTGAGTCTGAAAAATTTCTTAAGTTACGCAGCCAATAATGAAACTACGTAATTGCTAAATGACGCAAGCCAATTATGACGCATTAGCAGTTCCAGTCATTCTGAATAAAAAAAAGAATTTTCCCAACTAACATGCCTCAGTTTATAGAGCGGACGTATTTCAACTAGTATACGAAAAAATTCATTAAAAACATCCGACCCTGCACAGGTTCGAACCCTATTATTTTGTTGCTGGTCTCCTTCCCTACCTCTACGCTACAGATCCATGATACCTTGAAGCTAAATTGCTATTTGTAATAAAATACTCTGTGTTAATACCCTCAGCATTGGTTGTATTTAATAGCTGGTTATTGATCAAAACGAACACAATCAAAATAAACACATTTTGTCACAACAATATTCGCGACTTAGGTTTGGAAAAAAGATAGTTCATACTATAACACAAGCTTTGCTTGAGTAATGATAACATCAAAAATAACCTTTGATATATTAACACCTGGATATTGGGAGCTTAAGAGCCTAAAATATCCTTGAAGTTCCAACAGTACTTCATGTTTTGCTTCTGCGAAACTAGCTGTGGTTGAAAAGAAATTTCATTTCAGACTAACATTTCGAACAAAAAAGCAAACAAAACTATGCGTATCAGGGCAAAATCTTGAAAGTTCTGATTGCCTATTAAGTTTAAAGGAGCAGTGTTCGCTTAGAAAAATTGACGAACTTTTCAAAATAAATTTCAAAATTTAATTTAAAAATGATGCCCCCATACGCCATATAAAGAACCAAGCAATAGATTTCGCTTCTAGTAATGTAGCAGTTTGTTTTAAACAGTTTGGAGCCATATCTAAATCGGATTAAATGCCGCCTACGCGTTAATAGCCCCAAATATATACCGCATCAATCGTCCAGAAATCGGCCATATCGGCAATCTTGAAACCCTCATAACTTTACAAAAAACTGCAAAACTGCGAAAACTCTTTCAGCAACAGTTAACTCCGCATTAGTAAAACATGAAACACTGTTGGACATTCAAGATATTTTTGGCTCTTAAACTCTCCTTTTGGCAAGTCTTCTTCCATGTGTCGTATTTTAAGTAATAATGTTGATGCAATTTTAGACTTCGATATGACTATGGGTTTATTTTTGATTTTGCCGCATGTTTTTGTACATTTAAACGTCATGTTGGGAAGTTTTGTAACACCGCATCTTAAGTCTCAGAACTAAACTTTAGGTTTTTCACTCTCGCGTATTTTTGGTGACAAGCCATTATCCGGAAAAACTACAGCAAATTATAAAACTGAGGGTGTTTTCTCGCAATTGTGCTTTCTCACATTTTTCTCTTAAATTAATTTTTTTGCCTGATAATCGTTTTTTATCGTTTTTCTCGAAATTTCATTTTATTCTCGTGATACCAGCCGGCTACAGCAATGAAATTATTGTTTCTGGAAGCTCGGTGCTTTTAGTCAAGATGGCAAAATGGAAGTGTGTACTCCAATGGATCCAGGTTGTGAGAATTTAGGTTCAAACAAAATTTACGACAAAAAATTGTTTAGTTTTTGTGTGACATTTAAAATTTGGCTCTTATGACCGGTAAAATAAGCATAAAAAGATAAAAAATGAAGATTAAATGCTTTTCCAAAAATTGAAATTGATTTTTTTTTTTGCAAAAATTAACAGGATTCTCAAATTTCAATGGACTGTGACTAGCCGATCTAATTAACATTTGTCAAATAGGTTCCTGCTCCTTCTTTGTTGAACCAAGCAACTTACACTTAATTTTATTTTTTTTCGTCTCTACGGGTCTATTGACAACACTGGTTTTGAAAAAACAGTTTGAATTGAGAGCATTACTAATTTGTCTAAAGAAAGCTAGTGCTCTATACGACATAAGAACTTTGAAATATGAAGTCTAGAGCAAAGATTATTTTCTAATTCAACTTGAAATAGAATAAAAAACCAAGGATTTTGTGTACCCTCGAGATTAACTTTGAATGAATAATTTAATTTTGCAGCAACAGACATAACTAATTCATCTGACTGCTGATTTCAATTTCTGAGATAACTCATGTTTATCCACATTTTTTATACCAGCAAATTTTGATCTATCGGACTAAATAGAAGAACCAAAAGCACACAATAGATTTGATACGTAATGCGTTCTCGTCAGTTCAGAGACGCGAGCTGCAAACTGTGTAAACAATTATCATTTTTAAATATTTTTAGTACGCAATGAATTTTTCAAAAAAAATGTAAATTAAAAAATAAAACATTTTTCGAAAGTCATACCCCCACACGCTATTTAAAGTATAAAGGTAGATCTTCAGCATAAGAGTATCGTTTCAATTAGAATAACTAGCCTACTTCGTACATACAGTGCTGATTCAAATTATCCGGACAAAACGAACAAAACTTGACACGTTTTTCTCAAATTGGGTTAAGATCAGACAAAAAATGAAGAGAACAAAAGTTGCTTAGAATTTCATTAGATTTAATATGGTTTAATTTTTTCTCCGAAATTGTCAACCAAAATTTTACCCCAAAAATGGGTCATTTTGGCTTTTTTCAATTGATCAAAAATTACGCTGAAACTACTTTGATAATTAATAAGAAAACTATTACGCTGAAACAACGCTGAAAATCAGAAATTACGCTGAAACAACTTTGTTAATTGATAAGAAAACTATGTCACAAGAAGCCTCTTACACAGTTATTGACTACCAAGTAAAAAAAAATTCTCTTATACTGGTTTTTGGAGATTAATTTTTTCTTAAAATTTGTTGGGCTGCTTAAGGGGCTTCTTGTGATATAGTTTTCTTATCAATTAACAAAGTTGTTTCAGCGTAATTTCTGATCAGTTGAAAAAAGCCAAAATGACCCATTTTTGGGGTATAATTTTGGTTGAGAATTTCGGAGAAAAAATTAAACCATATTAATTCTAATGAAATTCTAAGCAACTTTTGTTCTCTTCACTTTTTGTCTAATCTTAACCCAATCTGAGAAAAACGCGTTTGAAAATAAATTCAAGTTTTAATCGTTTTGTCCGGATAATTTAAATTAGCACTGTATTTAGCATAATCATATCGTAATAATAAGGATAACTAGAATGCTTCGATTCACTTCGGAATGATCTCTCAGCCGGATTAAATTTTCGCTTAGGTGATAATAGCACGAAATATATCGCTCGTTAATTATCCTACATGGCCCAACTGCAAACTTTCACACTTTCATTATTTTGTTCAAAATGATAAAAAACGATTTTTTTTAAACACACTAAAAAACTTCGAAATGTTGCCTGGAATGCAGTTCTATTTGCGGAGAAACACTTCCAGAAAAACAAGCAAGGAAATTTAAGGAAAATTCAAATTAAAATATCAAGCCTCAACTCAGCGAATAAAAATTTGGCTGAATACTGTATAAGCAAAAACAACCTTGATGTCGTGAATAACTTGACTGTATAAATTGTAATCTAATTCTTTTTGCATTGTGAGTGATCCCTAGGGAAGCATAACTTTTTTTGAAAGAACCCATTTTGACCAAGCTGAACGAAATTTTCAAGCGAATCAAAAAAGAAAATATACGAAGTCAAAGTCGCTATTGCAGCACTAAATCAAAGTACTATAAGCAACTCCATAAAAATTACGTCAAGCAAAAACAAACAAGTTTAAGATGTGGCAACTAAGCCCACGAAGCATAATCACTTACGTTTTAGACAAACAACTTGTTGTGAACCTGGATATTTTCAGTTGAAAAAGCAGGTCCTGGTCAGCTTCGAACCCTGGAGATTTCCCGTTCCCGGCGTATAAGCATGCCGGAGATGCTGAGAAACTTGAATTCATTATGAACCTAGATACCAAAAGATTCTGTTAAAAAAGTTCTTGACCCGACAAAAAAGTCTATATTCCAATTTGATGAAGCTTGCTAATCGTCTGCAAGCTTGGATATCTTTTGAATTTTGAGCTGAAGACATCAGTAGTTTTCAGATGATATTAGGAAAGACTTAAGTAATGTTTAGTTGAGAAGTCGAAATAGGTCAGGGCAAAAAAACTACCCCTAGCAAACTTTACGTCACTTTCTTCGAAAGTTGTTAAAATAAAACAAACAATTAAACGTTCGCTATGCACAGAATGTTTCAATCATTTCAGCATTGCAAAATTTAGAACACAAAGAGCTCAATATGCAGAAACAAATAAAGTGAAAACAAATTTAAACCTTTTGGTGCTCATGTTTTGTTATTTTGCGGGAAGTTTTTCTTGTCTAGCGAATGAATTAATATCTAAAATTGAAGAATTACCTCGGCTTAAATTGACGATGGTTAAACAATTAGGTGTTTCTGTAACCAGCCTTATAGGAATATAATTTGAAAAGTAAAAATAATCAAAGCCATTTTTTTGCAGCACGAGAACCTTTTTATTGACATTTGTTTTTCGGGATCCGAATCACGACTTAAAATGATTCAGCATGACGCCTCATTCAAAGTTCGCATTAAAAACAACCTTTAATGTCGTCTTCCTCCCAAGTCCGTGGTCGGCACAAAAAAAAGCGCAGGTAATGGGATATGCTAGATTATCCACGAGCGACAAAAAAAACACGCAGATAGTTATACAAGCCAAAAAATAACGCTTGAAAAAACTGAAAAATATATTAATTAGCTCTAACTAATAATATAAACCGTCAATTAATTTTGTCGGCTAAATGAAGCAGTCTACTCAACATCAGAACAAAAGTGTACAGCAAAGGAATAAACCGCAAGATAAATGAAGCAAATCATTAAAAATATGATTGCCAAGCAAATCATTCACGATGGTTGCCCAGTTCTGAAAGAGCTGGAAGACAAGAAAAGACACATTCTCAAATTTTGAAACAGATTAAATTAAGTCTCAATCGGTTTCATCAAAATTAAGTAGAAGAGCTATAAAAACAAAAAGTCAGAAACTTCCTTCAAAGTTGACTCAAAGGCAACTAAGGCTTGCTAAAATCGATCGAAAGAATTTTTGACTCGGGTGTTTTAGTTTTTCCACTTCTGCTTTACTTTTATGTTGATATGCAAAACAATGACCAAAAAAAGTTACCCAATGGGTTCGAGTAACTGATGTTCTATATGCACGCTCTTTCAGACGTGCTGGGATCTGAAACTTATAAAATTTGGTTTCTAGAATACCCGGTTCGTTTGAAATTAAGGCTTTAAGATTAACTTTGATTGCACCATCACTCTTCACAATGAATCGACCCTCCGCCACTCGAACGAAAGAAGTTGAAAATAACAAAAAATGGTTTCTTGATAAAATGACAAGTGTCCAATTTTCGTGCTTATTGCACAGCAACCGACTTAAGTCTTAAACAAATGGATACTTTTTCACCGAGTACTCTAATCATCCGGAAGAAATTATTTGCTAAGGGGTTTGTTTTTACGCAGAAAATGGCGAAAAAAGGCGCAGCTAATAAATTTTAAAAAAATTTTAGAAAAAAATTAGTATCACAAAAACAGTAGAAAAACACAACCACAGTAAAATACGCTTCTGTATTAAACGCACTGCCACCAATACGACAACCAGCAGGTAGACAACCAGCATCAGCCGGCAAAAAAGATGCCATGAAAAATTTTCGAACAATGGCAGCCAAAAAATCAGTTATAAATCCGCAACTTCAATTGATGCCTCAAGCTTTGTTGAAAAATTTATTATCAAATCATTAAATTTGAAATCAAACAATAACCAAAACAACTAATTATCTTCCAAATTAATTTTCTGGTACAACTTGACATGGATTGCGCTTCGAGACAAATACTCAATTTACACTCAGTGTACAACAAATAAGCAAATTATGCATATACAAAAATTGTCATATTTTAACATATACCATTTGGTTTTCATTTTCACACCTTAAACTGGAACTATATCCCTTAGCAAAGGGAGGGGGTTAGTTTAAATTCAAACGTTGAATTCTGATATAACTTAGCGCACCGTTGGGAAAATATTGGCCTGAGTTCTAGTTTAAAATTCGTCATGAGGAGCTTCCTCGCCCCCTTCGGGCGGAGGTGGTGCTGCACCCTCGTACAATTTGCTAATGATAGGCTGCACAATTTCTTCTAGTGCCTTCTTGTGCTCCTGGATCTCTTCAGTCTCCGCGTTCGGGTTTGACTCTAACCAGCTAATTGCTTCATCTACTGCTTTGGTGACTGTTGCCTTGTTGTCTTCGTCTAATTTGCCTCCGAGCTTCTCCTTATCTTCGATTTGATTTTTCAAATTGTATGCGTATGATTCTAGTTCGTTCTTAGCATCTACCTTAGCCTTTACCTTAGCATCTTCTGCCGCAAATTCTTCGGCTTCTTTGACCATTCTCTCGATATCTTCGGGTGTTAGTCGGTTCTGGTCATTCGTAATTGTGATCTTTTCTTCATTGCCAGTTGCAATATCTTTGGCTGATACCCTAAGAATAGCGTTCACATCCATCTCAAATGTGACTTCAATTTGGGGTACACCTCTGGGCGCTGGTGCAATTCCGGTCAAATCGAACTTGCCCAACTGGTGGTTGTCTTTTGTCATGGGTCGCTCTCCTTCAAAAACTTGGATTGTGACGGTCGGTTGGTTGTCCTGGGCAGTGGAAAAGATTTGCGACTTCTTTGTTGGCACAACTGTGTTTCTTGGGATCAGTTTTGTCATCACACCACCGACAGTTTCGATTCCAAGAGTCAACGGACACACGTCGAGAAGGATCAAATTACCAGTATCAGATTCTCCGCTCAAAATTCCGCCCTGAACTGCAGCACCAAATGCAACGGCTTCGTCGGGGTTAATACCCTTGCTAGGCTCTTTGCCATTGAAGAACTCCTTGATCAGCTGCTGAACTTTAGGGATTCGAGTTGATCCTCCGACAAGAACAATTTCGTGAACTTCGTGCTTTTGCAAATCAGCGTCTTCCAAAACCTTCTTAACAGGAGCCATGGTGTTTCGGAAGAGATCCATGTTCAGCTCCTCAAATTTGGCACGGGTCAGCGTTTCTGAGAAATCTTCACCATCGAAGAACGATTCGATTTCCACTCGTGCTTGATGCTGAGATGACAAGAGCCTCTTGGCTTTCTCAACTTCTCGTCTGAGTTTCTGTACTGCTCGGTTGTCTTTCGTGACATCTTTTCCAGTCTTCTTCTTGTAGAGTTTGATGAAATGTTCCATAACCCTCTGATCGAAATCTTCACCTCCCAAGTGAGTGTCACCATTAGTTGCGAGTACTTCAAACACTCCTTGGTCAATCGTGAGAAGAGTCACATCAAATGTTCCACCTCCCAAGTCGAAAACCAAGATATTCTGTTCCTTGTCAGTCTTGTCCAAACCATATGCAATTGCTGCTGCAGTGGGCTCGTTGATTATTCTCATCACATTGAGACCAGCGATTGCTCCCGCATCTTTAGTGGCCTGTCTCTGGGCATCGTTAAAGTATGCAGGGACAGTCACGACAGCATTCTTCACTGTTTTTCCAAGGTACGATTCAGCCGTTTCCTTCATCTTGGACAAGACCATTGCACTGATTTCTTCCGGGGAGAAAACTTTATCGGCTCCACTTACTTTCACTTGCACGTGAGGCTTACCATTCTTCTGAGTTACTGTAAAAGGGAAAAGTTTGATGTCTTTCTGAACCGTGTCATCACCCCAGTTTCGACCAATCAATCTCTTGACATCGAAGACAGTATTCTCAGGATTGCTCGTCAGCTGATTTTTGGCCGCATCGCCGATTAATCGCTCGCCATCCGAAGTGAAGGCGACGTAAGATGGTGTAATTCGGTTACCTTGGTCATTGGCAATGATGTCAACTCGTCCATTTTTGAATATCCCCACACATGAGTAGGTGGTTCCCAAATCTATTCCTATTACGGTTCCTACGTCGCTTTTCTTCTCGGTGTCTTCTTCAGCTGCCTCTTCACAGAAGGCACCCACGACAAAGAGGGCAAGAAGGAAAATAGTTTTCATTTTACCTGAATCAAATTATGAGTTTTTCAATCACGAAATGTTTTTCAGAAGAAGATTGTTTATAACAATGCAAAGAATGACTCGTTATAACAGCGAAACAATATGTCTCTTTTTATTAAATTTCTCAATTGAATTCAGTTTTCTGTAAAAATGTTATGGCTTTTCTGTTTTCAAGATTGAGTTTTGTATCCAACTTACAAGAAAATTCTCTTGACGTCAGTGGAAATGTCGTGTACAATTACAGCCGAATGTGGAACAATCTGATTGGATAATATTAATTTCGAGCATGACATAAACGAATTATTCAAACTGAACAATGAAATTGAAACAACCAGAAAGAAACCACAAAACGGGGAATTTGTAGCATCAGGATACAACCGCGATGAGATATTTTGGTAAAAAAAAAGGCTGTAATTGATCAATATATTGATTATTAAACACTGAGTATTTCAAATTTAAAATTCTGAGAAAAGGGATTTTAATAACTTTTGATAAAAAAGAAACCTACATTTGTCAATTTATTACTGCTTGATCAAAATTTATCTTAATCAGGTTACAGCTTTTTGGAAAAGAGAAGAGAAGAAACAAAGATAATCAGATAAAAAACATTAGTTTAACAGTTCTTTATGTTTCCTCTCGAATGGAAATCCAATATGCAAGGAACAGATTATGCTGTTGCTCTAAAATTTCAATCAAAGAAAACAACCATGAGAACAAAAGAAACTCAATTTTCAACTCAGCTGAGAACAGTGAAAAAAAAAAAGACTCGAGCAGATGGTTATTTTCGCTAATCAAACATCTTCATGAAACGAAGAACAAAAATTTCATATCAAGAGAAATTGAAGCTCCTGATTCAAGAGCGAGCACCATTTAGTCGCACTGTTCAAATGGGCCATAGAATCATAATTGTGACTCTACTCACTAAAACGAGAGTTTCTTTCAACTCCGGTTCAATCTAGGCAGGTGTTAGTTTTTTCAATCTGATTGGCTTGATTCCCAACCATCGTACTCTCTTTACTTCTATCCGCGTTACACTTTACTCTTTCATATCCAGAAAATTTCTGGGATTTTTTTGACTGAAATATGTGATGAAAGGCCTCCTGACTGTAACATTGACCTTCTTATCATTATTAGAGAAGAAAGAAAAACCAAAAAAAATTAATCAGTTGTCCACCTAGATAACGGTGTTCCGAATTATGAAAGCAAGTGCGACGCTAATTGAAATGGCAGATGTCCCTTCAGTATACCCAGTTTGACAAAAATGCTTGTCCTACAATTTTCAAAAATGAAAAATTCATACAATTTCGTACAATTCCATAGATACAGAAATGTTAAGGAAACTCTAAGATAAGCATTTTTTTTTAAAAAAAGAAAATTGTAGGATAAGCTTTTTTTCATGAACAAAAATAAGTGTTTTTTTTTAATTTGGTTTCTCAAAATTTTTGGGATGTGTTCGTGACCGAACACAAGTGACTAAACTCAAAAGTGGTTTACTCAAAAGTTGAATCACCAAAGGGTTGATCTTCTGGCTTTTACAATGCTTTGGAAACATCCTGAATTGTGTAAGAATTCTTTCACAAATCATTTACTGAAAAAATCAAACTTTTAAAAATTGACAAAAATTTTCAAAGATGATTGTTTTTAAAATTAGAATTTGCAAACTATCAGACATTGATCAAGGCATATATAAACATGCCACACAAAAAAAAACAGGATTTTTCAGCGTGTTTGAAAAAATTTATCGAGAAAAAATGAAAAAACAAATCAAATTTTCTATATCCAGGACTACGTTATGCAGATAAAAAAAGAAAAATTGCACGAAAAAATTTTTTTTATGAAAAATATTTGTTTGAGTACAAAATTCGATTTGTGGTTGAAACAAAAAGAAACAAAAACAATTGGAGCGATTTCAATTTTACTTGGAAATATTTTTTTTCGCCATCAAAAAAGTGCTAGTCAAACAATTTTCCAAAAAAAGAAACATAGATTTTTTTTTGTCACCAGACTGTTTTATTTGATTCAAATAGCCGCAGAAACTAGTTCGAATCTTTTTTCAAGGATTTTTTGAAATTTTATTAACTTTTTCATAAATTTAATGTATGGAAATTAATGACAAGCTTTTTTGTTGTATGGTATTGTAAGATAAGCATTTTCTTTTATGGAGGTTAACCCGGGTACTCAAAACAGATTGTAAGTTGGGAGTTACACGGAGAAAATTCAAAACATAATTTGATGATAAAAGTGTGTTCTCAGTTAGGATTATTTGAGTTAATTAATGAGAGGTGCACTTGATGCCTGTGCAATAATCAGAAGGTCGAAAATATCATAGTACCTAGGTTACAATCAGAAGTCCCTTCGTCGCATTATCCTAGGAAAAGTCTTGATAAGTAAGAATAAAGTATAAAGTGGATAGAAGTAAAAAGAGTCAGATGGTTTGGGATCAAGCGAACCAGATTGTGAAAACTAACACCTGCACCGACTGAATCGGAGATGAAAGTGACTCAAAAAGACTGGTCTGAAGACTGACAACGCGTCTGTTGTATTCTAATACAAAACAGCGTTTTCGTTCCCTTGGCTCCATAAATTAAAAAAAAAATTTTCGAAAGCAATTTTATCATTGAAAGTGCCGAGTATACAGGCATTTTTCGCAACCTGTTTTGCGAGGGAATTTCTCTGCTCATCAAAACTACCTGCACTGGGTTCCTCGGTACATGTGCTCAAGGTCTTACAAATTTTATTTCGAAAAAACTAAGTATGTGTGTGTGAAACGGCTGTGGCCGATGGGGCAGATTGCAAATTGATAGATTGAGAGATTTGTTTTTTGATAGATAGTTTTTTCAACAAAAAATTTTCGAAGATCAGAGTGCCGCCATTTCTAGCACCGAAAATTTTTAATTGAGGCTATGAAAGAACTTGAGCACATGAACCGAAGAATCCAGGGCAGTTATTTTATTTCTGCAGAGATTCTCCTTAGTACAGGTTTGAACGGTAAATGCGTAATCGGCACGATAAAAGATAAACCTACTTTTAAAGATTTTTTTTTAGAAAAACAAGGGGTCGAAAGAGCAGCTTAGTTTAGGTCCTCATGTAGACCCGTAACCTCATATCAGGTTAATTTTTATCAACTCCGGTTTAATCTTTGCAGGCGTCAATTTTCTCGTTCTGAAATGACTGAATCCCAATCACCTGATTCTTGACTTTTACTTACGTTGCTTTTTATTTGTTCCTAATTTATGAAACTCGAATATGTTTTTGACTGGGTAATGTGATAAAGAATTAGTGAAATAATTTCGAATACCACGCTAGTTCCTGATATTCTGATTTAAATAGGTTTGGAGAAAGAAACCAAAACGCTGAGGGACTTCCTAATGGTTTAGTCAGTGGAGTTCAAAGTGACAAGGAATGTTGACGCTTGACCCATGGGTGGGTAGGCTGCTCCTTTTGACACTGTAACCACTACTAGAATTAGCTCAGACACGTTTTGGTAACCCGGTATGCTTTATAAAAATCACAACAAATATAAGAATCACAAAACTAAAAGAATTCGGTATTCTTCTTCGGATGACAAATTCGCAATCCTGGGAACCCTGACAGCATCCCCCTATTGTGTCGCTAATTTCAATTTTCATGAAATAAATACTGAGTTCCAAAACAAGTGAAAAACGATTTTTAATCCTTGCAGTATACGATATAGGCGAAATGTGAAGAAAGTATTTCGCTAAACATGGAAAAACGGTACGTCGAAAAATTTGAAACTGACTACGAGATAGTGAAGCCAGCCATCAAAAGTAACATAAAATAGAAAAATTCTAAAAAAAACTTCTGCAGTGATTGCTTTGATGCGTTTCTATCCAGAGCGAAGATTAATGAAATCAGTCCTTTGGGTGCAACTCCCCATGTTTTGACTAAATTCCGCTGAACGCGACCATTAGGTTACTTCTAGACTGTTATTTAAGATATAACTCAAAACTTGATGAAATTTGATTCATATGTGAGCCTTTTTTGTCCCCCGCCCAAAACTGCATAAATTCTGTTTGCTGATTACTCGTGTTTTTGTTTCAAAACTGTCTGTGGCCGGATAGTTTTGCAAAAAAACTCCGAAAAAGTCTAAGATTGGTTGTCAATGATTGCAGCTTTGATAGTTTCAAAGAAAATGTATCTCATTTCAATTTTAATTGAGAAAAGCTTACGCTGTGTTAAATTTGGTCACCAATTCTTTACCTTTTAATCAGAAGTTTTAACTCAAAGTTTTTCTTGGTAACATGGTTGCTCAATATTAACGGATTTTGAATAGTTTTCACTACCAGTTTCAAAACAAGACTGCTCGTATATCAGGGTAAAGCCTTGAAGGTTCTGTTTTCCCTTAATCCGTATCAAAGTTTTTGGGGAAAAAAACAGAAAAACTACAAAATTTGGACAACTTCAAAAATCAAGTTCGATTATTTGAGTCGTACGAAAATTTTACGACCGCTAGGCTAGCCTCAGTTCAATTTGGAACAATTTTGTTGAGCGTGATAATTCGCCACGCATAAATAGTTTGCATTACGCCTTCAGGATTATGTGTAAAGTCTTCAAAGCGCGCTTAAATTAGTCCAGAGCATGGCGAAATTGGCAGTTTTTAAACTCCCAAAAAGTTGCAAAAAGAGTGCAAAAAGTTGACTTGAGGTAAGTCAGTTTTTGAATTTAATATCAGGAAGTCTTTTATAATTTTTTATATTTGATATCAGGAAGTTGATACAATCAATGGGCCATAAATATTTTTTGTTGAATACCATCAATACGATCGCCGAAAATGTATTGAATAAAAAAACACACCAAGCATAAATATTCCGCTCTGTTCGAAAGTAGGAGCAGTTAAGAAAACCAAATTTGGAAGATATCATAAATGTCGTGATGTCAAAATCAGAAAATGCTTTAAATTATTTTTCATATATGCTAGATTTGTCGATGTCCATTATTTTAAAGCTTTTATTTATGAAAAGCCTGAGATTTACCTCAATGTGTAATTTGTTTGTTTGTCTGAACTGTTTCACGTTTAAAAAAATAAGTTCAAGCGGTGGAGGCGATTATCGCTATTTGCCGAAAGGAGAATGACCTGGCCACATGTTCTGACGGGTAGCTGGTTATTTCTCATGCAAAAATAGTTTTTTAGCAGTGATGGATTGATTTGAGTTAATTAGATTCGATTTAAATAGGGGAAAAACTTAATTTAAGAGGAAAGGAAAACTGCGCGAGTTTATGGTTAATGTTGCTCGATGAAGCTGCTGTCAAATCCATCAGTTGTCCGAATAATTGAACTTCGCTTTTTTCAATGTCAGAAGAAGAATTGAGATTCTAAACAACAAGTCCACAACTTTTAGAAATAATCACACTTATACAAACAGAGCCCTTGTTCTGGTCTAAATTTCTCCAAATCTGGATTTGGAGAGAGGGTCGTTCGTTCGTTTTGTCTGTTTGATGCATCTAAGGTTTCGATTCTAAGACTTCTGAGCAGGCGCGGATCTACAAATTTCTCGACGGGGAGGGGGGGGGGGTGCAGATTTTCAAAATTGATTTTCTGAGGTCTTCCAAATTTGTAGATTCCTAATTCGACCAAATTTTGTGAAAAAAGGTCAAAAACGGCACTTTTTGGAAAATTTTGACCAAAAAAATTGCGTTTTTTTTGGCGCGCGCTCCCCCCTCAAAATTAGTATATATTGGCGCCAATGGCGCCTTTAGAAAAATTTTAGGCCCCGTCATCAAAAAATGGATATCTCAAAATAATACAAAGGGGGGACCCTTTGGGTCGGCAGGGGTCCCCCTAAATCCGCTACTGCTTCTAAGTAAGGTTGTGACAAAAGATCTTTTTGATTCATTGATGCAAAGTAACTACACCAATGGCTTACAACATCTTGTTTAACATAGACTGAAAAGAAGTATTGTGACGTGAATTAACTTACCAAAGAGACAAATCGGCTGTTCCGATGGCATTTATTTGTGTAGTTTTCAATCTCAATCAAATAAATGATTATTACTTGCTTCTTTCTTCAATCTGTAAGCCCCCACCCTCGCATTTTTCCTAAGTGGAATAAATTGACACCTTAAACGGAACTTTTTTGATGGTTCCAATTCAAATGAAAACGTGTTTTTGAAAAAAAACGGAATGTCTGAAGAAAATATGAAAACTACTGCAGCTCTGGGTCAAACTATAAAATCTTTTGAGCCAAGATACAGAATTAGTTTAGTGATTCAGATTTTTTTACGATCTATTTAAGCTGTGATTTAAAACACCCCTAGTTCTGTGATTCAAACTCTTAGCAGTAAAATCAGGAACAAAGTCAAATTTGTTAAATAAGAGCAAAGTCAATCGCGTTTTTCAGGGTCAATCGCGTTTTTCAGGGCGTTTTTCAGTCAATCACGTTTTTCCCCCTTCCCCCTTCCTCCAAAAAATAGTATAAAACTAGATACGCACCACAGGCGCATTTTGAAAGATTTTAGGGTCCGCTAGCCAAAAATTGATTGTCCTAAAGACTTGGGCGGATCTAGGATTTTCTCGATTGGGGGCGGACTTTCAAAAAAAATTCGAAAAGTTTGTCGACCTTTTTTTTAGGTTGACCAAACTGATTTTCCGAGCTGTCCCTTATCACCTTAAACACCCCATTTTCTGCGCCGCATTTTCGCCGTTTTTTGGCACTTTTTGGAAAATTTTGACCAAAAAACCAAAAAATTGCGTTTTTTGGCACGCGCTCCCAACCCCCCCCCCGCTACTGCTTAAAATAGTACCAAAGGGAGATACTTTAGTTAGTCAGCCCCCCTACCCAAAAAAATCCGCTAATCTTTAAAACAAATATTGAACTTTGTTAAAATGTTAAAATCGAATGTTAAAATCGATTCCATTTTTGTTAAGAAATAAACTAAAATAATATTACTGATTCTAACTTTTTCACAATTACTCATATCACTAACTTTTTTCATCAAAAATTGAAAAATTAGGTGATTTTTTTTGTTGACTATTTTTAGTTTTGTTTAAATATCGAAAACTGCACGCATGCCTCCTGTATTGAGATCGCCCCCTCTAGATTCCACATACTCTCGGGAACTACACACTTGTAGGAGTGACCCCCCGAAGTGGAGGAGTTGTACAGAGAGTATCCGAAGGAGTCTTGGCCAGTTTCTCGTCTTTTCGCAAACGAGAACAACGCACAGTCCTCAACATTGTCATCTAAAGACAAATGCTCTTTTTTCTTTTCTCCCAACTTACACGAGCATCAATTTCACAGCGTAACAAGTAGTTTTACAAGGTTTATTATGATGACCAAATATGTTTATCATGGCCTAATTCGTCTGCACGTCAATATTCACAACAATTGCAAAACATGAAATTTTTTTTTTAAAGGGTAGCCATTTACCGGGCAAATAGCACAGAATGTTCCGACCATAGTCTTTATAAAAAGTACAAAAAAGCTTTTTTATTTCCAATAGTGTATTTTTTGCGAGGCGTGATAAAAGGATCTGACGGAAAACTATAATTAGGGCACATTCGACAGTCATAGTAAGGGAGGCAAGTTGGACAAAAGTTTTTGGACAAATTGGACAAAAATTACAAGAAAAACAAAAAAATTGTGGTATCTGATTTTGCGGGGTACGATGATTTTTTGCGGTACCTTATTTTGCTTGGAAAACAGAAAAGAAAAAAATTGAAACAAACCCGGAAACAAAGTTACTCCCCATGTTCAATGGTCGGAACAAAAATTTAAAAAATCAATTTTTTTCAAAATTTTTTGCAGAAAATTTTCTAAATTTTTTGAAGTTTTTGCTTCCCAGAATGGAGCTAAATAACTTTTAAAACTAGTAATACTTGCTTAAAACTAGGTTTTAATTGCTTAAATTAGGCAAAATTAAGCTGTTGCAAGCCTGCTCACTTGCTCTGTTCGATCGAATTGACAATAAATCGAAAATTTCAAACCGGTTTTTCTCGACACCAGAAAAAAATGGTGGGAATTTCTTAAGGTGGATCAAATCACGACTGAAAGGGCATCAATATGATATATCAATCAACCCAGCCGATTATTGTTTGTGGCGCCTGATTTATCGGGGAAACGAAAAGTAAAAAAAAAATACACCAGAATACAAAGTTCCTCCCCAATTTCAATGGTCGCAACAAAAACTCAAAAATCAAATTGTTTCAAATTTTTTTTCCGAAATTTTTAAAAAACTTTTTTGAAGTTTTTGCTTCCCAAAATGGAGCTAAATAACTTTTAAAACTAGTAATACTTGCTTAAACCTAAGTTTTAAGCGCTTAAAATAGGCTGTTGTAAGCCTGCTCGCTTGCTTTATTCGCTCGAATTCAGACGAAATATAAAAAATTTAAAACCAGTTTTTCTTGACACTGGAAAAAAATTAGGGAACTTTATAGGTGGTTCAAATCACGACTGAAAGAGCTCTAACATGATATATCACTCAGCCCAGTCTGATGATTATTTGTGGTACCTGGTTTTGCGTGGAAAACAAAAAGGAAGAAAAAACTAAAACACACCCGAACACAAAGTTGAACATGCCTAATTTAAGCACTTAAAACTTAGGTTTAAGCAAGTATCACTAGTTTTAAAAGTTATTTAGCTCCACTCTGGGAAGCAAAAACTTCATAAAGTTTGGAAAAATTTTTGCAAAAAAAATTGATTTTTAAATTTTTGTTCCGACCATTGAAAATGGGGAGGAACTTTGAAAGTTCCTCCCATTTTCAGTGGTCGGAACAAAAATTTGCGGTTGAGGAGGGAGGGGAATGAAAAGGAGCCAAGACAAAAAATATAGAACAGGATTAAACTATCAGATAAGCAGATATGCAATGTCGGCTTTTGGCCTTTGCGAGACTTTATGACCGACATTCTTCGATTTAAATTTTGGCGCACTGTTGGGTTCAATCTCAATAAGCAGTAATGTCAAGCTTCTGCCACCATATCTAAACTAGATATTACGACTGTGCAAGTTTAATCAAAACAAAATTATTAACTTTAAATCCGTGATTGTTTTTTTTTTTCAGAACAATTTCTAATGTCAACTTTTCTCGGACTTAAAATTGCCTGTAGGTCCTGCTGGCGTCGAAACAACTCGTGCTGATTTAAAGTTGGCAGAGGAAGAAGAATCAAAGTTCAGCTCTGTTTCTTCTTGCTTGTTCTAATAAAATTGGGTTATTAAAAAAACCGTTATCTGACTCCAACTACAAATCGAGACGCGCCTTCACCATAAAATCAAAAACCAATTAAACACAAACTAAAAAAATGAAAAAATTATAAACTTAAACGTAGTTGATCATTTAGAAGTTAATATTCAAGCAGAAATGTTCATCTTGGACCTTATTCCCCTTGAAAACTGATAATCGAAAATCCAAAAAAGTCTGCGTTAAAAAAAACAATTTTTCCAAATATTTTTTTTGGTTAAGGAACACTTTTCCGAGAGCTTGTGTGATAGGCAAATGTACCGGCCCCATCTTTTCATTTGTATATTTCTATATCTTACCAAATAATGTAACTATATCAGCGCAAAAACTACAATTTTTAACGGATTGCTTTTGAATTTTTAGAATTTCACAAGTTTGAATCACGGACAAAATCAGTCACAAAAATGTTTAAAATAATAGTATAAGAGTTTTTTGATGTAGTCAAAATGGTCTGAATATATGCTTGGGCTGGTTTTTTTTATTCAGACCAATTTGAGAAAAAAGTATAGAGTGGGGTTAGAAAGTGTTAGCATCGTTTTTTAAGCGAGAGTACTCTACATCCTAGTTGCGCTTTGAAGATTGAATTTTGACTAAACAGTTTGAAATACCAGTAAGTAGCTAAGCAATATACTTAATCAGGTAACTGTCAGATACACCTCATGTTTAGATAGACAATAATAAGCTCTCATGTAAATGGCAAAATATGCAGCAATGAGGATTCTGGCATCTTGAAGTTAGCGATATTTGCATTTATCCAATTTCAATGCGTCTTTTTATTGTACCGAAAATTTTCGAAAAAATGACGGAACATTTGTGCTCGAGAGGTTTTTCTCCAGACAAATTTCGGCTGTTTGCTTTCTTAATAACTAAGTTTTGACGGAATTTTTTATATCAGCCAAAACATATTGTTGTTATGAGCTCAAGTTCAAAAAGTATTACCTGTGATCTTTGTAAACAAACAGCTTGAGCTTGAAAACTACTAGCTATGATGAACAGCAGCTAATCGTGAACTCTTTCCGAGAATCGAGTTGAATCGAAATTAGTTGTGCTGAAAAATCAATCTAAGACTAGCAGGGCTTAATTTTTTACAGAAACTACAATTTTTAATATATGTGTAAGCTTTCGAGGCTCTTTTTCCTTTCCCCCCTAGAGCCCAAATATGTTTGTCATAGCCTAATTAGTCTGCATACCATGTATTTTTGTCTGCATTTTTGTAACAATCCGATGATGTGAACAAAATTTTACTATTAAATTTTTGCTGGTGGGGGGAAAAGGAAAAAGAGCCGCTTTCAACAAGAGTAACAGAATCCTTATATTTGGGGTGTTTTTTTAAACCATTTTTTGACAAATTATTATATCCCGGATTTGGCAAAATTTAAAAAAAAATCTATTTTAATGTATCTTCGTGGTCTTAAATATTATCAAAATTGTCGATTCCCATGTTACGCTCAGACAACAAAATAGGACTGAAAATGGATCTTAAACCATTTTTCCCGCAAAAATGTAATGCATTTTATTTCATTTGAAATCCATTATAACAGATTATAGAAAAAGTAGAAAAACACATTCAATTGTATTTTTTTCACTTTCCTTGTTTCGCTTCGTTTTGACAATACATTAGAAAACATGAATTGATATCAAAACACGCTCTAAAATCAAAGATGAGATTGAAAACATGATAAAAATTACTGGGGTAAACCAACATCCGCCCCCCCCCCCCGCCAGAACCAACCACCTCCCCCGCCAGAATCAACCACTCACCCCAACTGAAGCAACGATAACCCCCACCTGATCCGGTTCATGTGGGATGGTGGGTTGGTTCATGTGAAGGGGGGAGGGGTTGGGTTGGTTCAGGTGTGGGGGTTTGGATCAGGTAGGGGGATGGCGGGGGTAAGAGACTAACGGGGCAAAGGTGCAAACGCTACGGGAGGGGGGGGGGGGGTAACGGAAGGGGATTAGTCCACCTCCAATTTTGTCCACCCCAAAGTTCCTGAAAAGTTGACTAAATTGTAGAAAAGAACCAAACTGAGTAATCGATTTTCATAAAAAAAGTAACAAACCTATCAAAAATGCGCAGAAAAGAATTAAATTGAACAACAAGTAACCAATTTAGTTTAAAACGTAGAAAATATTTTATGTGCGTTGAAATTTGCATCTCAATAAAGTGGAAAAAGTGAAAAAAAAATCGATTATAAAGAATCAAGAACAAATTTTGTTGCCTCGAAAAATACTAAAATATAAACTCCATTTTTAATTGCTTAAAATCGTTTTTTTTTCTTTTTTTTTAAATGAAAAATGACAATGAAACTCATATATAATCGAGTTTTATTCATGGAACTCCAATGCGGGATAGCTGTTAACGAAAAAAATTCATACTGCAAAGTAACATCGACCCACTGAGTGCAAAAAAATAATGTACTCGCAATCATTTTTGGTAGAGTTCCGACGAACTGAAAACAGCCAATCTGGTCATAATCTGGTCTAAGTTTTGCATTTTTGAAGACTTTACAGCTCCAGAGGAAATATTCGAATTGTAAGTAATTAAAAGAAAGGGCCAACTTTAAGCTTAAACAATTTCATGAACAACTAAAACAACAGTATAAGATCAAGGAACGACCTTCTCCAATCCTATTGAACATTTTTTCCAAGCGTTTCAAACCCGGGTAACATTACGAGTTTTTGGTAACATAAGAAATTTAGCAAGCGGATTTCTTCAACACTAACCAACCTGCGCTTAGAGTGTGAATTGTTGGGTTAACAGTTTTAGCTTTTTTTTACCAGCATTTCAAATTTGCAACTTTTTCAGTTGTCTTACGTGTTATTAAGACTGAATGCGTGATCTTACCTTTTAAGGAATCAAAAAGAAACCTGTTAACAATAATTAGTTTGTTCACCATGCAAAACTTCATTACATTACGACAAGCAAAATTAGTTTTTCAAAACTAAAATTCAAATGGAGGGGGGGGGGGGGTGGGGGTGGTAAAGAGCTATATTTTTTTTAGCAAAAAAACGCAGCAAACTAACTCTACAGCAAGCTGTTATTTTTTGCAATCAGAAACGGCAGAAAACAATAGTGCCAACTAACAAGTTTTATAATCGCCACCCAGAAAGAACATCCCCTTCAATGATACTCCTGGAACGACTGTTGCTTCAACTTCCGAGTTGGGAGGTCCGCATTTGTTCCTGCCTAGAAATAAAAGAGATCATTTGCTTAGACTCAGTTAAAATTAGAATTAATAATAAAATATTATCTAGTACAAACTGAATGTGCTTCCTTTTTTGTTAAAAAAATTGTCTAAATTGAAGCGAGATTGATCTCCATTTTAGACTTGTCTGCGTTCATGGTTTATCAAAAAACCCAACGTTCTTTTTCTTTATTTGGCAAAGGTGAACAAATTAACCCAATGTAAATATAGATTGTAATCCCGCCGGATAATGACAAACCTCTAAAGTATTATATTATAATTTATACTGGTCGTATGACCTTGATAGTTGTCGTACACATAGGTGAAATCAATGGTTTTCAGAACAAGAGTTAAATGTTTGGGGTTGAATGATCCTAAAGCTTTGAGGTAAAATAAGGATTGGTTAGACCGCAGAAACACGTGTGTCTTACCGACATACACTACGGAGCCGGACTCATTTCGCCATCGGGGATTTGACATCTCGCCACCGAATGGTTGTCTTCTCAATGTAAAAAAGTGACGAATTCTTGGTCTCCACTTTGACATGGATTGCGATAAATGAGCCCAAGTTTATAGAAAAAAAATATATATTTCAACACAGCTTTCTTTTTTTGACGGGTCTTTTTTTGACGGGACGTTCTTGAGAACAATTGAACTAAAAATTGGGGTCTTTGACCCGTGACCCGTAACAACTAGTGACTGGCACATTTTCGAACCGGATAAATTTAGTAACCAATTGATCAAAGCCTGAGACAAATTTTAAAAAGTAAATCTTTCTTACTTTTTAGAAAGCAAAACGTATGTTGCTTTGTGGCATCTTCTTTAACTTCAAATATGGGCCAAACTCTTTCTTGATGATAGTCAGAATCATTTCTCATCGCATAGCACTGCCCATCATTAGTATAAGTGGCATATGCATCGCTGTACGTTTCAAGGGCCTCAATCGCACAACTGAGGGGAGTGTATTGTGGTTTCGTTGTTATTTGGGTTCGGTTGGGCCCGACGGGTGGTAGGTCTTGCATTGTTACTCCTGGCAAAGGCGCTCCAATGCACGGGCTCTCTGAAAATTTATACACGTTATCAAAAACATAGTGCATGTAAAGTTTTGCTTTTAGAGGGCGATGAAATTATAGTTGAAGTCAAATCGTTGGCATTATCTGTATATGTGACAATGAGAATTTTAATTTTTCAAAAAACGGTGTGTAAGGTTGATTAGATTTTTTGACACAATACATGCAAAAGTAATTTCTGACGCCTAAATGAGCAGCTTTAGGCCAATGAACTTGGTTCATATTCATTGACCGAAAAAAAACATTGCCAACAATTTGGCATCAAGTACATTCCAAAAGTTTTCGTTAAGCTATAAACGGACTCAAACACTCTATCTGTTGTCATAGTATCTAAATTAGTTCATGTTCCATTTCTAGTTGTGCTATTTAATTCATTTATCTGTCTGGCGCTAACTGGTATTTAACCTTCGGAGTTTGTCTGTCACCTTCGGATGACCGCCAATTTATTGTCTCCGACTAAATTTCTAACATACGGTTACTTATCTCACTGGATCAATTTAAATTATCGAAACCGTATTTTCACATGGTGCAGACAGCAGGCCAAAGTGGGGGGAAAACCCCACTGGGAATTACATCGTTTTGGCCCTCGACGTTCGCAGAGCCACCAATGCTATGGGAGTTTTGGTTTAATCGTTTTCAATGGGGGATGGTGGCAAAACATGGCCTAAATCCGAAGAACTTTTATTATGCCAGTACGTTAACCGCAGCGCAGGTTGCAGCATTACCGGAGGAGGTAGACGGAAATAATTGCCTGGCGTCGGAGCAAATACTTATCTCGAACTTGTATTTGTGTCTGGGGGAGAAAGAACAAGATGAGTTACATAAGAGGAAACCACATCTGGATTTATCTACAACAAGGTACTCTCGAGTATTAGATACCATCGAAACGGAATTTAAAAAGGAACGGAACGAAACGTACGAAACATTCCAATTATTGGCACGGAAGCATTATATAGGAAAATCCTTGGAGCAGTCCCATTCAGTGTTAAGCGGGCTGGCCGCCCGATGTAATTTTGGAACGTTGGAGACCAGAAATCTGCGGGATGTGTTCATTGTAAACATGAACAATAGGGAGGCCCAAAATGAGTTATGCCGCTCGACGAAGACACCAGAGGAGGTGTACCGTATTGCACTGTCATATGAACGTGGATACAATTATGCTAAGTCATACGGGTCGGCAACCGGGTGAGCAACAACTTGTGGCATCACCGGTGGAACTGGAGCGTTTCAGATTAAAACGGAACCGGTGGGAACAATCCGGGGAGGATACAGAAACAATAGACAGCGTGGCCGTGGATCGTTCAGAGGACGAGCGGAGATGAGAGGGGGCGGTTCTAGAAGATGCTATAATTGTGCATTTTTCGTGCACAAAACACTTGGTTGGCTGACATTATCACTTCATTCTGGCAATCTTGGTACAATTCATGTATCGTTAATTAAATATTTAAAGTATGTTATTAAAAGAATTGGCTTTGGGTTCTAGAAATTATCAAAGGTTTCGGAGAGCTACCATTTAAAACTGATACAAATTCGAAAATGACTCTTAATTAATGCTTCTAAGGAGCGAAGGTCTTGTGATTTGCATTTGGGCTCGTTATGTTTTTTATGAAATATCGGAACGGTTAAGCATATGAGAGTTTTTTGTACCTAGTAACGATTATACCCCCCCCCCCCCTCCTTTGCAAAGGGGGGAATAGTCAAAGAAATCCGAAATATCTAACCGAAGATGCATGTTTTCCACTTTTCACTATCATCCAAGTCGGTAAACTTGAAACCTCCGAGAAGTTCTATCTTGTACAAGTCTTTGTCGGCAATATTATAAATCCATCCAATCGCTTTGGGATTGCCTGAAGTTGCATCCATTATTCTATCGGTCAGACCATGGTCATCAGAATCGAAGTTGTGAATGCCATCACTCCAATAACTAATAAAGTTGCTTCCGTCTATTGGGATAAGGCGTGGTCTTCCTTGATATAACAAACCTGGCATTGATCCTAAACATATATGATAAATTGTATATCCACCAATAAAAAACAAGTCAAGTGTTAAAAACAAGTATGCAACAAGCGCAGAAGGAGTGTTTCGGTGTTTTTTGAAAATGCACAATTTGATTTTTTTTATTCTTGCACAAATTGTTTTGAAGCAAAAACTTTTTCGGCAGCTTGAAAGGACAGTAAAAAAAAATTCAGGGTTTTGCCTTGATATACGAGCAGTCTTCTGGTATAAATATTGACAGTTTGCGATATGTTGCAGCAAATTATATTCCAATCTAAACTGAGGCCTGTAATTTGGCTTCACTAGAAAATTACGACACGCTGAATGTTTCCCTTTGTTTTTTATATAACGTGTGGGGGATAAAACAAAGACAATTTTAAAGATCATTAAACTGTGCGCTGGATAGGCGCTCAATTTTGTGTCTGTATGTTCCTAGATTCCAGAGACAAATCTTTAAGCTTGTTCCAAAATGTCAGTGGATTCCACTTACATAATTGCCGTGGATTCCGCGTACAAATACCTGTAACGTTAAATTTTTTCGCGCAAGTGCTGTGTCGCGGATTCCGCAACAAGCGGCTATAGCTAGTTGTTCTGGATTTCACAACTGTCAATAAAGTCCGCGAGTGTAAGTGAAATCCGCGAAACTTATAAGCGAATCACCTTTCAGTATTTGGGATAAATATCCCAGTAAGCAGTTTTTGTGATCAAAGTTCTGGAAACACAACACCGAAAAAACTCATAATTTGGAGTTAAGGGGTTGAGAGTGTTTGGAAGCACAGCGCAGCGCATAGCATATTGCCGACTTGGGTCATTCTTTAGTATTCTATCAATCTCAAATACTGATCTAGCTGGTGAAGAGTGAATTCAAATAATAAAGGCAGTATTGAGATGAGTCGAGAGTGAAATCAAATCAGGAGGGCAGTATTTGAGATAAGATGAAAGCTCTGGATACTACTTTGATAGAGTGGTCCCTCGAAAAATTCAATTATGATGAACAGGTTCCGAATGCGTAAAGCGTGTAATAATTTGAAAACTAATTTTTGTATGAATTATTCATTTCAGAAATCTCGCTAAATATGAGAAATCTCGCTTCAACTTATTTTACGGCTTACCACCAAACTGATTCAAGTTATTGTAATCAGAACTCAGTTTCGGCGTTTTCTAATTATCCACCTTGAGATTCGAGGTTTCAGGAAAAACGAATAAAAAATTTTTTTTTGAAAAGATGATGCGAAATCTTTTTGAATGACTAATTTTAATTACTAGACATTTTTAGAGCTCTAAATTATCTAATTTCAAGGGACCTGGTTATTTTAAAAGGACCGCATTAAGTACCCTTTTTCGTCGAGATTACAATATATAACAACAAATCTCCTTATAAATTGCATAATTGTGGAAAACTAATGTTGCAGAAATTGATAACTAAGTTGTATTCACTAAAAAATGATTCAGTACAAATAAGATTTGAACTCACACCGGAGTCCTTATTGGATTAGAAGTCCAAAGCCTTAACAACTCGGCCACCCTGTCTTAAAAACACCATAACGCAAGAAAACTGAAAGAACCATATATCCAATAAAATTGATTCAGAACGTTTCAAACTGGCATATGAACACTATCTATCAAGACTAATTATCAGACGCAGCGAAACTAGACGAACGCGAAAATAAGCAAAAATGATGCGGATGAGTTCAGATAAAACTCTGAAACGGGAGAAATTAGACGGATCGGTACAAGTGTTGGTACAAGTATGATGGAAAAATTCTGTTTTGTCAAGTTTTGCTCATCAGGAAACTCGTGGGATTTATAAAAAAAAGGTTTTTGTTATCTTAATAAGTTTTATATCACTAAATTTTTTTAGAGGAGTGGGAGAGGAGTGTATAACCTCATAACAGTCTAATTTAAAAAATTGTCCCGATCTAAATAACTGCTGTTTCTTGCTCAAAGATTGCTAGAGTGTATGTGTGGGAAATTTCTGGGATCTATGATTAAAAAATTACACTTTTATTGTCAAAACTTTATTTTTTTGCTAAAAAAATATATATTTTTAGGGTGTTTTTTTTCTGCTCGCTGGGGGGTTGGTTTGCTCAGCAGTTTTTCAGCATAGCACTGTTACAAGGCTACTTTTTCGAGTTCAATGATTGCTCTAGGTAAAGTCTTGCATATAAATAAAGGATGAGGTCGGTTTTTTTTAAAATTGAAAACTTCATCATGTGGATTGTCGGATTGGTTTTTGTCCTCGTTTTGGTGAGTTTGTCAAAATTTTGACCATTAAGAAACGATTGAAAGTTAAAAGGATGCTTACAATCAAATCACAGTTAGTTTGGAGTAGGTCAGTCAAAGTTCAAAATAAGATGGTTATAACGTTCAGTTTTTTGATACGTAATTGTTTTGTCGAATTATCTCCAAATATGTTTTTATTCAATGTTCAGAGTCCTGAAAGTATAAGGAGTTACGAGGAAAAATTTGCATTTTTGCTTTGGTAAATTAGGCATATGAATGTTTATAGTCATGTAACATTTTGGGTCGGCCAATCTAATAGTTGAAAAGTTGTAGGGCTGGCAGAAATTTAGTCAAAACTTCAAAAAAAAACTAAATTCTTATAAACCATCTCACTTCACGAAAAAATAAGAATTTTGGTCCAAAAAGTTTTTATCTGTTTCCTAGACGTATGTACTACTGAGTCACTTCAAATTTTACATATGAGCTTGCATGTGCTTCTATATGATGGTCGTTCCGTTCGAAACCTATTTTTACGTTTTTCCTATCTTGTTCATTTCAGCGCTTTGCTACACTTTTTAAGAATTTGAGTTTAGACGGGCTCTTGATTCAAGCCTAAGGGCTACAGCGGCTAGCCAATGGACTAGCTCAATGGGCGTTTTGTTCGTTCCGTATTTAAAAAATTTTTGAGTTTTTTTTGGTGTTTTTTTCCTTGTGTATTTTTTTCTTGTTGTGTGTCCAAATATATTGGATGGCGTCACCAAGGAGCATAGGGTCTCTCAACGCAATCAGACTAGCCTTTAGGCTCCTCAGCAAAAAAGATGCGTTGGCTTGAGGAAAAACCGGAATTGAGTTCGAAGGAGTTGAGATCGAAGTCGGGTGTTTGAGACAAAATGAGATCGAAGTTGTGTGACTGACAAGAATTGAGATCAAAATTAAGGGCGAGAAAGGAGATCAAACGTTTGGTATTTCAACTGGTAGCTGATCAGATTGGTGATTGCGTTTGAACTTGCTGGTGACCACCTAGTAAAAAAAAGATAAAACTCTTCCATATATGTACATATAGTATGCGATTTCTGCTTCAGTTTGCGGATTACGCTTGGAGTTTGCAGATTCCGCAACAGCTCATTTTAACTAAACACAAGTTTTAATATTTGATTGTGAATTCCACAAACAGTTCCGGAATCCAGAAATACTGTTGCGGATTTCCCAAATTCGCTTATTTTGGAACAATTTTGATCGGTACAGTTTTTTAGGTATTTGCTTGTGGAATCCAAAACAGTAAGGAAAATCAAAGAGATGTAGCTGTGTAGTGGATTCAGCGATAATTATGCTTTTGGCCTCTTGCGGCATCCGCTCAGAACGCAAAGATTTCACAGTTTTTGTCTTCGCAATGCAAAGCAAAAATGTTTTTGGACTTCTGATGGAAAAAGCTAGATAAGGAGTCTTTTTAATATCTATTTTTGAAACTCTACGTCATCCAAGTTGGCTCCATTTATGTTGCTTGTCTTTTTTTGATGCTGAAAATACCAAATTTTTGACTGACTGTATGAACAAACAAGTCTTGACTATTTTAACTGTTAATTTTGTACTGGGTTTTTTTCTTCTTATTGTAATGAATTATTTGCCTTGAAATCAATTTTTCTCTCTGGCATAATCGCAACTTCAGCCAGGTTTCTGATACTTAATTTTTTTTCCCATCGTTCGGTTTTTTCATAATAGGGATTCCTCAATTTTAGTTCAAATATTTAACTTCGAAAACTTGAAAATGTCAACAAAATAAAAATATTTTCTGCAAAAATTACAAACAAATCAATTTGTTCTAGAACGCTTCCAAAGCTTCAAATAACTTAACGAATGTAGCTGGAGCTCATACAATAAAAAAATATGTAGACAATTTCTTTTTTTTACGGGGTTTTTTCAAAATTTCTCTTTGCCACCAAAACCAGCTTAGAATTTTTTTTAGGGCTGCTGAGCTAAAAATAGGCGTTTGTTTCCCTAAATTCCCGAAAAAAAAATGGGCTTAAAATTCGAAACCAGCATGTCATTTTCGTTTAGTTTGTTTCTACTGACGCAAACTAAAACACATCTGGTTCTTGAAAGTTTGGCAACCGCTGAACATTTTCTTAGCTGGCTGTTATACTAGCAGGCTCGGAGCTTTGCAAGTTTTCAGGTCCTTTGCTGCATCAAAAAGGCACCGGTGGTTTTTGCATCAAATGTGGTTTTTGAACGTTGTTGTTCGAAAAAATCATAGTTCAAAAGAGTTTTAAAGTACTAGCCATCTGAACTGCCACATGACCCCAGCGCAGCTTCTGAAACGAAAAAAAATACATATTTCAATTTCAATATCAAAATTTTATTAGCTCATATTTGTTTCAAACATTAAAAAAGCTTCGAAAATTTCGTAGGTGGTTTAAAAGATAAAACTTATGATGGTTTCGCTAACCACTTTGAGACGAATTTTCTGATTTAATTTATGACATGTTTTTATCTTGGTAAATTCTATCTTACTTCGGCTCTTATAAGTCACGTTTCCTGTTCCAGTTTTGCCATTTGTCACCACCAGTCGACCATCATTTGAGAAAATGACACTCTCTCCTCCCGGAATACTAACCCACATACTAGTGCCGACTGCGAGGCCTTTTAGAGTCCTGCGCTGCCGACTCAGAGGGGACGACTGCTGCAAAATAGCCGGTAGACAATCTTTTTTTTTCAATTATTTCTCAATTTCAGAGAAAAAATATGATTTTAAGATTTTTTGATTTCAAGTTACTTTTGATACCGAAATAGAGAAGAAAAAGATACGCCAAGTAGTTGTTAATTCGGCTCGATATTCTCTATAAAAGTTATTTTTGAAACTTAATTCATTCACGTTTTTGCGCCATTTGCACTTTTTTATTAGAGAGTGTTATCTGCCTTTCATTTACACATGACTTTGAAGTGAACTTTGAAAGCAAAAAACAAACACTGAAATATTACATTAAAGAGTCAAAGATTATAAAAATTTTATCTTGAAAAAAATGCTGAAAGCATGCGACCTAAATAACTGTTTTCAACTCATCGATTGGCAATTAAAAAAGTCTATTAACTAATTGCATTCGAATAAAAAAAACTCAACAGGCGTCGGGGTTGATAGGTCTGGGAGCGAGTCGGTCTGGGAACGGATATCTGGGAACTTGGCTTGGGAGATTTTCAAAACCAAATCCACAGTTTGTCGATTAGCTGCTAGAAAAAAATGTGATTTTCCCAGCTACCGTTCAATACATATGTCACCCAAGCTTACCAAGAGTTTCAGACTAACTTTTTTTAAATAACTTTTTCGCAAATTTTTTTGGCTAAAGCACCGTGAAGTTTCCGGTGCGCCCTCTTCTTTCAAAACTAGTCATTAATGGCGCCGAAGAAGCCATCAAAAATCTTCCTGTTTTGTGAGCTAAAATAGATATTGTCAAGTAAGACCAAATTGAGGCTACCAAATTCCCGAGAAATCCAATTTACTCACCCTCCCCCCTAAAATTTTTTCCATTTAGGGGGTCATGTACATTGCGTCACAAAAAACTACGCTTGAAAACTGACCTTCCTTAGAACAGTGAGAGATCCGTTGGCGTCCAGTTGCATCTGGAGTATTTCACCTAGCCCCAGTTTGTTCACAACTATACTCCCGTTTTCCAATCTAATTGTCGGGATTTCAGATTGCAAGTCCATGTAATACCGCTCGTCGAAGGATCGCATGTTGCCTAATGGTGCTTCAACGAGACGTTCATTTAACATAACACTTCCAACCACCAAATTTAAAGATTGAGAGACAACGTTAGCATATAGTTCTGCAGGTAAAGCCGTATCTGAGAGTTTATGCGCATCGAGTTCCAGCTTCAGTGTGTAGGCGAATGCCCTTGTGAGTTGAATCTACAATTCTGTGAAAATAGATAGTTGACCACCCAGTTTCAGGGTCTGTCTCTGCCTGCCTGGTGCTAGTCACTAGAAAAAAATCATCTATAGATACGTGATGATAGTAGTAAGTTAGGAGGCGGTAGTGGGGAAGGAAAAAGCTGGGCGCGGTCGGTCTCTCTCCCCCTTATGGATTCAAACCACCCACCATCTTGAAGTTTCCGTCTTTAAAAACAAAAAAAAATGGATGCAATTTGAATTTTTCAAGCAGCTGATTCATTTTCAAAAAACTAATAAGATTTTTTTAAAACTCCCTTTTGTGATCAGGGGCGGATTTAGGGGGGGGGGGGTGGACGCCCCCCCCCCCTCAGGGATTCGACCCCCTGCCGACCCAAAGGGTCCCCCTTTGATACTTTTTCAGAAATCCATTTTTGGCCGACCGACCCTAAAATTTTTCTAAAGGCGCCTTTGGCGCCAATATGTACTAATTTTGAAGGGGGAGCTCGCGCCGAAAAAACGCGATTTTTTGGTCAATTTTTTTTCAAAAAGTGCCTAAAAACACCTTTTTGGCCTGTTTTTTCAAAAATTTGCCTGCGGCGCAGAAAAATTTGCCAAAAATGGGGACAAAACAGTGCTTTGGGAGAGCTCGAAAAATCAATTTGCTCGACCTAAACAAAAAAAGGTCGTCAAAATTTTCGATTTTTTTTTGAAAATCCGCCCTTCCCCTCGAGAAAATCCTAGATCCGCCCCTGCTTGTGAGCATTTTTGAATTGCCACTGAGAAATTGTTAAGATAGGTTCGAGTTATAATATTTCACTTAAATTTTTCTGAAGCTTATTTGAGTTAATTGACTTTGCGTGGAATTTTTTTGTAGTTTCTTAAAGACTATGGTCGGAACATTCTGTGCTACTTGCACAGTAACCGGCTATACTTGTTGTCATTTAGCTTTGCTATATGAATTGCTGGTATATTTTTTTACTTCGTGGACAATAACAACTTAGAAGAAATTAACCTTCGACGACTTCTGTTGCAGTTTTAGTAAATTCGAGTTCTATTTTTTTGTAGAATCCGAACACTTCTTCTCGTAATGGTAAGTAGCAAGCAAGTTCGTCAAATACAGCTCCAGGTCTTCGGGTAATTTCGCAACTATATACCGTTTCCTCGTTCAAATTCCACGGAAAAAATTGTTCACGGAACACATCAATTTCGCTCTCCATGTCTCCGTCTCCATAGCCAATCACAGACCAGTTGTAGAATAGACTGTTGGTAAGGTTGGAACAATTTAAGGTGAACGTGCAGTATCTATTTCTAGATGACAGATCTTCTGTCGCTTGGCAGTCTTTCTCTGGATAATTTTTGTCTGAAAAAGGTAATTTTTTTTGAACCAGACATTTTAAGCAACCTTTGAAGAGCTACGTGAGTTGAGTTGCAACCATTGCGTCTTAAACGAGATAAGTCGCTCTTTACCCTAGAAAGTTCGTCGCAACTTGTGCAAACCAAAAAAGATAACTCAAAATTTTGCGCAACTTTGGCCGAATTTCCACTAAAACAAACCAGGTTAAAGACCAGCCCAATTAGGCTGCATGACAATTTTTATAAAAACCATATTAATGTTAACGAAAAACTTTTTTTGTAAAAATTTTCAGGTGAGGGAAAAAGAAAAAGGGTCAAACTTTGTGCATCCAACCAGATTGCGGCGTGACTGTGAGCGTTTCAAAAATGTGACTTTGAATACTCGAGAAAATAGTACCCAAACTTGATTGAGTTCAAGTAGTATAAGTCAGCGACAGAGATCTACTGCATCCGATTAAAGTCTTAATGACTTAGCTCCCGGGTTGACCTCAATACACCGAAAATGCTTATCACACAATTCCATACATCAAGTTTCATGGAAAGATGATTGTCTACAATTTTCATACAATTTCGAAAAATGACTGAAAATAGATATAAACTTATTTCTGTGGCTGTTCGATTATAATTAAAACAGTCTTGTGATAAAAAAATACCGAGGTTTTCGTTTTTTGAAAAAATTCTTATCATACAATTCCCACATATGGAAATTGTATGACTGGCAATTTTTTGATGGCGACACAAAAGTAATTTTGAAGTTACCCCAATTTTTTTTTTACCGCAAACCGAATTTTGTACGCAAACAAACACATTTCAAAAAAATTTTTGCATGCAAAAATTAATTTTTCGTGTGCATAACGTAGTCCTGGATACAATAATGCTGGGTTTTTTCCTTTTCGCTATACAATTTTTTTCAAAAACGCAGAAAATTCCTATTTATTTTGTATGGCGTGTTTATGTATGCCTTGATCAAGGTCTGATAATTTAAAAGTTCAATTTTTTAAATAATCATCTTTGAAAGATTTTGCCAAATTTCAAAAGTTTGTTACTTTCTTTATAACATTTGTGAGACAATTCAGGTCGTTTCCTATGCATTGTAAATGCAAGACCGCCCTAGCTTTGGTGCTTTGAGTAAGCCAAGGTTTTTATCACTTGTGTTAGATTACAAACACAATCCAAGGTTTTCAGAAAATAAATTTAGAAACGAAAAATCAAATTTTTGGTTTATGGAATAACACCAATTATACAATTTTCATATATGGAAAAATGCTTATCAAAGAGTTTTCATACATTTTTCTGTACGTATGGAGTTGTATGAAACTGTATGACAAGAAGTTTGCCATATATGGAAATTGTATGACAAGAAGTTTTGGTCAAAGCGGGCTGGTAACTATCAAGGTCAACCAAAGCTACTTGGCCTTCAATGCCGATAAACGCAAAATTATAAATACATCAAAAACTTAGTAGTAAAAACATTTAATTTACATTACGAGGCCAAACTGTGCTCTGGATAGGCGCACAGTTTTGAGTTTGTATGTTCCTGGAGCCCAAAGACAAGTCTTTAAACATATTAAATTTGTGTCGGAACGATCGAACGAAATGAAAGAACCAAAGAAGAACAAAGGGAGCGTCCTTGTTGTGGAATCCGCTTACATTTCTCAAAAAGCACCGTTTGGTCTCGTAATGCTGGGAAAGTATAAGCTCCCCAATCAAGGGTTTCCCGATTCGCTGGTTTCCCGATCACCCCCTATTTCTTTCCTCCACGCCTTCCTCCGTTTTCATGAACATGTGGTGTTGGCCCGCACCGAATTTTTATGGGTAATAATCGATTATAATGGATTTTCGTTGACTAAAATGTTGTCTATATAATCGATTATCATGGCATATTTAGACAACGCAATCGATTTTTGATCCATTATAATCGATTATTTTTGAAAAATTTGAATACATTATGATCCATTATAATCAATTATCATCCATTTTTGTTTTCAATATAATGGAATATTTTTGGACATAAAATCCATGAAAATTGATTAAATTTGGTGAAAAATGACTCTAATTTTTGCAAATTTCTGCAAAACTCGAACGAACACGTTTATCCAGCGGCGGCCAATATGCAGTAATTTTTCAATATGTAGTAAATTTCCAAAAATTGCCCAAAAACAGCATTTTTGACCAGTTCCTCACGTACGCCCCCCCTTCCCCCCAACGTAACCCCCTCCCCCTCACGTACCCCATCCCCTCTCGTACCCCCAACCACGACGTACCCCAAATCCCCCCATACCCCCCACGTCGTACCCCTCGCGTACCCCTCCGCCTAGATTCAACCCCCCCTCCCCCACGTTACCCAAGTCCCCTCCTTCCGCGGGTTTGAACCCAAACTACCCTCTCCCACGCGTTTACCAAACCCCCACTAAACACCCCTACGGGACAGGTAACTGTAGTACGGATAAGCGTGGGGGGGAGTTGGTGTGGGATCTAAAGGCATTTTTTTTGTAATTTTCCATAAACTCGACTGAAAATAGGAAAAAAAGAAATTAAGCGAGAGAACAAAATAACTAACTTAAATTTAACCAAATTATGAAAAAATGAAAACAACACACAAAAAGATTTAAATCAATAGAATATAATCCATTATAAATGGATTAAAATGGATTATTTTTCTTTTGATAATTTTTTTTTGAAAATAATCGATTATAATTGATTATATACGGGGATTTTATTGCTTAAAAAATATATAATTTTAATCCATTTTCAATCGATTATAATCGATTATTTTTGTTATTTCATAGAGACTGACAATGAAAATCCAATATAATCGATTATTATCCATGAAAATTCAGTGCGGGGGGGGGGGGGGGGGGCTTTTCGAAATTTGTATGTCAGTCATAAAACCGTAGTTTTTGTTGGCGAGCTGACTTGTGTGAAATTAAATAGCTAAATCGCGTGGGTCTACACTTCATGTGTACTTTTGGATTAGGTACAAAGGCAAAACCCCTCCTTTCTAAAAATTTAGATTTTTTTTTTTTAAATTCTGAATCCAGGCGTTGTGTAGAGTGTAAATGGTATGTCTGTGAGTCCGTATAATCTTATCTGGAGTTCCTCATGGTAGCCTCCAAACCCCCCCCCCCCCCCCAGCAAGCCGCTATTTTGCATTTTCTGATTGGTAAATCAACAGGATTTGTGCATACTGCATACGCGTATTTAAGGTCCAATATTGAGACGAGTAGTTTTCCACTCTTTACTTAATTTGTCGCTTGGGTGACATTATCCAATAGGAGGTCAATGTGGGCATCTGGTATTTGTTCTTGCAGGCTTATTTGTTTTTTTTTTGTGTTAGTTTTTTTGAATCCCGTGCCAATTTGATTGGCTAATTTTTTGTCATCGTAATAACTGAATGATAATAAAACCGATTAACTGTTTGCCGCTAAACTTCTTCAATTGTGTAATGTGTTTTTGTGTATGATTTTTTTGAGTTTCTGTTCTGCCCTTTTTTAAACGAATGGGAGATCTTTGCCAATTTTGCTGTATTGCTTTGAATTTTTTCGAAATCTGTTATCACTAAGTGCTTTCATGATCAATCGAATCTGGTGCTAGTCCTTGGTTTTTTTAACCGATGAGTTTTTTATGGGTACAAAATAACATAACAGGCACGTGAAGGCAAATTAACATCTGGTTTGTTGATTTCTCATGCTGGAGTTGTAGGCCAGTTTTTAGAAGAACATTTCGATCGACAATCTTGGTTTGTTTCCGTCCATAACAAGTAATGGTGCCAATTGCACTATCCATCCTCCTAGGTCAAAGGGGAGTGTAAGTGTTGTGTTACCAATGGTTTGATGTATACTCCCGTGTAGCATGGTAGGTTTCTTGCTGCATCTTCTTGTGATATTTGTTTCCAGATGGTGTATGATGGCAAAACACCACCGCCACGAAAACAAAATTTTTCACATTTCTGTCTCAGTCGCCCAGGATATAGAACAATCTGACACCGCATTGAATCAGTTCTTCAAAAAATAGGAACTATAAGCTTACTGGAGTGCGTGATTTATTGGCATATAAACATATAAGTCAGCCCACGATAACAAAATCTTCCACTTTGTAGACATAGAAAACCCGGAAGCGCCTCAACATTCATTGTTCATGGAAATGGAGGAAGGAAAATAAGTGGGTAAACGGGAAACTAGGCCAATGACCTGATGGACGAGAAGAAAAATCATCATATGAGAGCTCGGATAAGAAAACGTCCAGAAAGACAAGGTGATCCCAAAAAGAAAAGAGAGGAAAAAAGGAAAAATAAGTTAAAAAAACTGAGTACCAAAACATAATTATTTTGAAGTCAGTTGGAGAGTGTTATCTAGCCAGATTAATACGTTCCCAAAAACGAATCACTTATAGTAACTGCACTACTAACTGCAAAAAAATTTAATACTTAGACTTCAGATTTTTTTTTGGTGTGATACAAAACATTTCAACCCAAACTCGCGTTGTGATAAATTAATGTTCAATTTTCTAAAGATTTTTTTCTGTTTGAAATATTGAGTTATGTACGGTTGACTGTACTCATAGATTAATTTCAGATAAGGTAAACCGTCTGTTCGTCACGCTATCTTTTTTTCGGATGGATAGATTTGTGCAACTTCTTAGTCTAATACCAATCTTAATCTTACTCATATATCTCCTAGTCTCAATAGATCTAGTGTATACTGGTTTATGCGAGTTAGTTTCCAGAAGGAGAACAACTGTATTCTAAGTTTAATTCAAATTGCTCTGGTGCTGAAACTACAAGTAGTTTCAGCACCTACAAATAAGTGTAACTGTTAGTTATGGAATATGATTGGTTAGTTAAGAATATTTTTTATAATTAGAGATTTATGTTTGTAACCATTTATGAATTCTAGTTTAGAACTGATTCCGCCCATCCGGGGTTTAGAGAGTTTCTAGTTTTTAAATGTTTAATGTAGTGAAGGACTGGTGATGTAGTTTCTTATTGAAGGTGCGAGCATTGACTTCTTGGAGAAAGGGGAAGTGTGACTGTTCGTGTTTGACGGAGGGAGATGTTTATGTTCGTATCTTCTAGATGGGTCTCGTTGATCGTGGTAGTTTTGTGTGATTGTGTCAAGACTTCTGATCGATGCAATGATGTATCGATTTCGTTAAATTTGGAGCGAGACTGCGTGCATTGTGAAGTTTGACTTTTTCGGGTGAAGTGCCAAGTGAGTAGGATTTTAGGATTTGTACCTGTAGTCAATATCGAGATGGCCATTGGTCTGGTTCATTGGTTTCCCTTTGCTGCGATGTTGAGTCCATACTCTAAATCCTTTGAGTCAGTGACTTTAGGCAGCAAATCAAGTATACTTGCCATTCCGAAGTTGGAATGTGATTGGGTTGTCACCTTCTTTGCTTCTCGTCTGTTGGGCTTTGCGAAATCCATACACACTGCAGTCATCTTTTAAATATATAAATTTCTTTTTAAATTTTAGTTCTAGTTATGATTTGTTTTTAATAGTTATCGCCAAAGCGTTTTTATATTAGTTTGTTTATTTTTAAAGAGTCGCTCACACTAGAGCAACTCTCGGCAAAAACAGAGTGTGGGTCACAAAGCGTGATGTAGCACGGTAGTTTAGGCCGGCTATAGAGCATGTTCAAGAGGTCCCTTTGGTTGGTGAGGCCAGTAGTGGGGTATAAACTTTAGGTCTCTTTGTGCAGAGTTTCTTTTTGTGTTCAACTTTTTGTTTCGTTTTTATAAAAATTCAATCTTTTGGTTTGGTTTTGTCTTTCGACTTTTTTGTGTTTTATTTGGTTGTGATAAGACTTGAAAGTGGTCTTCAAAAGAATAATTTATCCAGTTTTTTTTCTGATTTCAGTCTGGTTTGGGTACTGCGGGCTTTTTTTCTTAGTCATGCTATTAGTTTGTGGTTTTGTGACTTTTTTAAGCTGCGTTGGTTATTGATTAACTGGGCTAAAGGAAAGCTTGCAACGGGTGAAAACTGGTTAGAATTGTTATCAGTGAAAGTTAAAACATAAAATTCATAAATTAAACAATTCTTCGTGGGCGAGCTGTGCGATTGTGGAAAGAATTTATGGGCGAGTGAATGATTCAAATTTTATAAAAGAAGCGTCTTGTAAAAAGGTTAGTATTTATATGAATTTATTTGCGTTTTTTTTTATGAATTTACTGCATTGAAAGTTTAATTTTACTGCTTTTGGGAAATTCTAATTTATAATTTACTGCTAATTAAAAGGGTTATCTATGAATTTACTGCTATTTGTGAGAAATTTTAACTGCTTTTGTAATTTTACTGCGTTTTGTAATACGAGTTTTGGAATTTTTATAAAGAAGTTTTCATTTTTATATGTTTTTGTCTGTTTTAGATGATGGTGTGATGAGATCTAAAAAGAAGTGAAACATTTATATAGATCGGTTAGTTGTGTTCTGAATTTATTAGTGAAAATACATAATTATACTTACTTAATCATCAGCAAAAAATCCATTTGGAAAAATATCGTGAATGACATCTGTTGTTGTTAGAAGTTTAGCAAGTAAGCGGGTGATATTTTTAGTTTGCAGTAATGGCCAAAGCAGTTCAAGTGCTTCGATGATCTTGTGTTCTTCACTACTTGGTGAGAATCCATGCGGTGTGTTTTGAATGAGGTTATAAAGCTTATGATAATATTTGATGTTATGAACGTATTCTAGAATTGTGATTTCAACGGCCTGTGTTTATTCATGTGGGACAAATAGTGGACGGGATTCATCAACATTAAAAGTTCGGGTTAGTGGGCAGAATATATACATTTGTCGGATAGGGTTGTAATTTCTAATGATTCCTTGTAAGTTAGTGTCTTTGATACAATATGTAAAGTTTAGGAAAAACGGTGAAGTTTATTTGGAGCTAATAAATTGAAATCGATGGTGTGGTTGTTTTGATGGTGTATTAGTTGTGTATGAATTTGTAGTAAGTGTATGTGTCAGTTTGATTGTGCGTAGCATAATTTGGTGTGGGCAGTGTAAGTCGCGTTCTTTTGGTGTTAATAAATTAAAAGTTAATGAGAAATGGTTAAATTTACTGAAATAAGAGTCGTAAGCTTTTGTGTCGCGAAGTGCTGTGGACATAATGTGGTCATATTTTTTATTCATGGAGTTGATGGTAAATATATATGAGGATTTGATGAAAAATTCAGTTAGTTGGGGGTTTGCGTTACTATCGTCAGTTGAAAATGTATCTTCATTTGGTCGTGCAGTCGTGCAATGGCGTGATCATTATGGTTAATTGAAAATCTATTAGCTTTTTGTGCAGTGAATCTATTAAGCGTTTGGTTAAATCCCTAATTGTGATTTGTTTTTCGTGAAATGCTATAGTGAGATGATATAGCCTAGTTTGACATAGTTCATTATTGCCTGGATTATTATATAATGGGAGTGATAATGGGTTACTGAAGTGATAGAATGAGGTCCATGAAAGCGTGGGAAATAGTGCATTTTCGTAAACGTAATTTGGTTGATCGTTGTTAGGATTTGAGTGATATTAAGTGTATTGTGGACAAAACGGTATACATACTTGGAGAAATTCTTTTGTGTTAGTATGAAGTGGATGATCCATAAAGGTTTGAGCTGTTCGAGGATTAGAAGTGAACGGAGAATTGGGGAGTTTTCGTTAAAAAACTCGTTGGGCTCGTTTTTCTCTAGTAGTGGATGGAGAGCTGGAGGATTCTGAGGAAGTTATGGTCTGTAAAAGGTTATGGATGGTTAGTGTGTTAGGGTGTTGTAATTGATGATGAAGGGCTATGAAGTTATCTAATTCGTTTTCAAGTTCGGTGTCAACGGGACTAGAGTGATCAGGTGGGTCGTTGGTCATTGGGGAGTAGATTGGGGTTGCATCAGTATAGGAGGAAGGGGCTTAGGAAGGTTCATCGGTGAATCTAGTCTGGATGGGTTGAAAGGGAGTTGGGAAAAAGTGGATGGGCTAGGTTTGGAGTCTGCAAATTCATCGGGGGTTTCAATATCGGAGTTATTAAATTGTAAAATGGTGACAAAAACTGCGTTCACTGAAGTGTTGTCTGAGTCCATGCTTGGTGAATTTTTAGTATATGATGGTTCAGGGAAGGGAGGGAAGTCAAAAAGTGAGGTGATTTGGGAGTGAAGTTGGAGGTTGGATGGGTATGAAAGTTAACGGTTGAGGGATCCAATCTGGCGGCTCATCGTGAGCTAAAAAAATGGTTGTTCTGAGAAGAGAAACTCGTGGTATGTGGTTGTTCTATAATTTAATCATATGTTTCGTCTACATTCAGTTGTTGTGCTACAATGTGGGTAACTGGACTTTGTGGTTATCTATGACTTTTTGATATGTGCTCTGTCTGGGATATGTTGCTATAATTTCGTGGTACTATAGATAATGAATGGTTATTTTGTAATGTATGTAATTGTGGTGCAGTAAGTGTTGTGTTTCTAGTGTCATGTGAATTATCATATGTATTGGGTGTAGTTGATAGTTTCTTATTGTATTCATTTATTTGAGCGTCTAAAATTATTTTGTTAGTTGAAGTTGAAAATATTCCGAAAAATCCTGCGAAGAGTATGCGTGCTACACCTGCTTGTTTGTTTACTTGAGTGTGTATTGCGCATGTATTTTAAATTCCTTTCGAAATTGAGAACAATGCATATAAAATATTCACTCTTTCCAAGATGTAGTAGGGCTACCCTAGGAAGGCGAGTAGTTCATTTAAAAGGTTTACAAAACTGAAGATATTGACAGGGGAAATTGAAATACTGAAACACATTGAAATACTTGTGTACAGTATTTTTCTACCGTTTAGATAATGGTAATCTTTTGTATCTTCAAGGTATCCACTGTAGTCTTGTATGTAGATGTCTGAAAGTTCTGCAGTTTCTGCAGGTTTTGGTAAATTTTGTTTGTTGGATTGTCTTTGTATTGTGTCCATTTTTGTGAAGAGTATCTGAAAAATTTGTGTGTGCGGATGTGATGTCGTATATCTGATCTAGAGTACATATCTATTGATTGTAGATCTATATTTGGGTTTCTAGCGATAATTTTAATACTTTAAGGTGAAATTTTCTTTAATGATGGCATAAGTGTTGGGTATGGTGTGAGAAGATAATATTTATCTTCATCGGGGTTTAATTGTACAATACTGTGGCTATTTTCAGATCCACATGGGACGGCTGTATCCCAAAAGTATGTTCTTCTAGAAAATGTGTCAACAAAATGTACTTTATTTTTGTAGAGTATGGGAATTTTTTTGTAACATCTCTTATTTTCGAATACATATAATGGTAATACTTTTTTCGTACATGTGTAATACCATATTAAATTTCCTTCGTACTCAATAAAATTTGATCTATTTCCTGATAGCAAATATCCTGCCTAAGGAATGTTTAATACTGCAAGGGCAAGTGATTGTAGAATTTGTGTTTTTTTAATACTGCAGGTGCAAGTGATTGTAGAATTTGTGTTCGTTCAAGTTCACATAAGTGATGAAGCGTTTCTAGTTCTGATAACGAATTTTCTTGAAAAAATTCTACTTATTGTGTAATCCAATTTCATAGCTAAGTTGATGTCATAGAGAATTGCACCAAAATAGGTGATGTTCATAAGTGATAGTTCTTGTAAGCGTGTATGAAGTTTCATTGTTTTTTGATAATAAACTATATAATAAATTATAATAAATCTGGTATAATTTTCAAATTTCCTGTGTTCATGTCGAAACCTTTTTCGTATTCGCCAAGGATTTCAGAGTATTGTGTTTTATAAAGTGGGATGTCATTACGAGGCCAAACTGTGCATTTTGTGCATTGTAAGCGGATTCCGCAAAAAGGACGCTCCCCTTGTTCTTTTTTTGTTCTTTAATTTTCTTTGATCATTCCGACAAAATTTTCACATGTTTAAAGACTTGTCTCTGAAATCCAGGAACATACAGACACAAAATCGTGCTCCTATCCAGTGCAGAATTTGGCCTCGTAATGGTTATATTTGCAGGCGAGTTCTTTCTGGGTAGATTTGAAAACGTGTTAGTTTGTTTTCTATATTTTTAGTGTTTTTGAAATGTTGATCATTTGGTCTGATTTTTTCAGGGTTTATTTCATCATAAGTAATGGATTCAATGAAGTAACTTTGAAGAAATTTAACCATTCTTGCGTGTGTTTTTGCAACTTGAAATGTGTTACATGTGTCGTCGGGGAACCAAACAATTGTTGCTTGTGTTCTAGTTGTTGGATCGCAATACCCTTGGTTGTTTTTACAAATTAATTGGACTCCTTGATAAATTATAGTCTCGTCTTTTAAATCTCGTGTTAATTGTACTTTTTCTTATTGGATTTTCCAATCAAACAACATAATTTTACAATTTGAAGCGTTGTTAATTCCAATGTGTGGTATCCACTTTTTATCATGGAGATCATAAGTTAATCGTCCATGTGCGCCGTGGAATGGGTATTTGTCATCTAATTTTATTATTATCTTTGCATCTTTTAAGTTCTGCTTGGTGTGCAAAGTCTGGAAAAACTTGAAAATGCACTAGTTTTCTACATGTACCTTTATTTGTGGTTAAATTGTTTCTACTTAGTTCGCTTTTACAATCTTCAGAGCTAATATGTGAAAGCCTTTCATTATTACTTTGATAGAAAGATTCGTGATCAAGTCTATTTTTGTTTCCATTTAAGACTTGAGAACATTGTACTTTTTCTCTGAGAATGTTGCTGTAAACTTGTATCCTGTCAATGTTGTAGCTCTAGCTTTTGAATAAAGTGCCGCTATTATGTTCGTTGTTTCTATTTCTTGTGGTTCAGATTCGCATTGGGTTACTTAATTTATGGCGTATTTATCTAGTGTTTTTTTGTTCATTTTCTTTACAGTCATAGTGTGTGACTAATAAATCTTGGGGTCCTGTTCGAGGTGAAGGGTTTCTGTGATTTGTTGTTTCTGAAAATTTAAAAAGACGTAGGGTTTGGAAGAGAAAAATGATTTAAAAATACATGTGTAGGATAGTCCTGAATAAGGATTATAGAATGTAATGTATCCAAGTGTCTTTTTTGTATATCTATCGTATTTATAGATAATTTCTGTTGTGATAAATGGGGGAGCTAATGATTGAGCTGTTATTTTTGGTGGAGCTAGAGGGAGAGGATAATGTACTAAATTGTTTAATTCTACTGTTATTTCGAATTTGAATGTTATGTTGTCTTGTGTAAGGATTTGAATGTTGTGTTCCTGTTTGTCTCTACGAATATCGTGTCTAAGTTGTAATCTGTTAAGTGCCCAATTATGTAGTTTGCTGCTGTCAAGATGTTGACCAAATAAAAGAAGGGTGCTACGAATGTATTCCAATCTAATCGTAGTGGTGTATTATTGGATAAATGTTATTTATATCTATTTTCTAAATTGGTAGAAAAATTTGGGGGAAAGGATGTTATGATATCTGACTTATTGAAAGGGTTGAAGGGAGTGAGGGGGTTTTGGTAGTGACAAAGATGTTTCTGATGAGATTTCTGTTGGTCCATTTACCAAGTTTGGTTCACCTTGAGTGAAAGCTTGTGTCATCCAATGTGGGAGACGTTGTGATGAAGTTGGGGGATTCAAGGGATTTTCACGACTTTGTTCGGATGTAGGGGTTGATCCTGAGTAGTCCGATGGTATGTTCGGAGTGTTTTGCTGTGAGCTAGGTTGTAATGGTGGGGGGATACTTTGAAATGTACTGCTGGAACGGTGTAAGGGATTCGGAGTTGGGTATATTAAAATGAACTCTGGGAGTTGTAAAATTTCTATTTCGTCGTGGATGTATGATTTGTCTATTATTTGTAGGTTTATTTTGGTTTTGACTAGGGTGTCTTGCTCTTTTAAGGTCCTGCTGAAGAGGGGGGCTATATATTATATGTTCTTTCTTATTGTGGTTCACTTAGTGGTGCGTGACGAACTACGGGTTCTAAATGTTGTGATAAAAGTGAATGTCTTTCTTCAAATGTTTATGGGTTTTCTTGAAATGAAATACGTGTTGATGGTTGAGGGTGGTTTGTCTGACTGGATGTTGGTGTTGTTGGAGATTCCTGGGAAGTTGCATCTGGTGAGAATTGTTGTGTGGGTTGTTGATTAGCAATTTTGAAAGGTTCTTTAAAGTTATTAACTATGAAGAAAATTTATGTTGATTATAAAATTCTTCTATGAAACTGATTAGAAATATTGTTCCTAATGCAAAGGTTATTAATGAATTTCTTATACATTTGCATATTGTCAGAATTAGGGAAATCAGAAATGTAAAAATTATTAATAAAAGAAGGAAATGTCTTTCTTGTTGAAGAGTTGTTTTAACATTAAGATAATTGTTAAAATATCGTACATGAGGAGGTGGTCAAAAACTTTTGCAAGGTTGAGGTAGGCTTTGTAGAGTAAGTAGAAAGTTATGAAAAAACTGCAAAAAAATCAGAAAGAGAAAGAGAAATAATTCGAAAGTATCTATATTGAAAAATATGATGATTTGAAAAAAGATTGACATTATTGAAAAAAATTTTGAGATCATTTTCTTAAGAATACTGACTGATTTGGAAAAAAATATTTGAGAAATGATTCGTTCTTGCCGTATTAAATTTATCTTGTTGAGGCAAAGTTTGAGTGTCGTCAGATTGTTTTTTGATTTTTGACAAGTGGGTTGAGTATGGGTAGTTTTTGGTGAAGAGAAGTCTGGAGGTCTAAGAGCAAGCTTTTTGATATTGTTTTTATTTATTGGTTGACCGGGGATATCTGAGAATTATTCATACTTTAGGCTAGATGATCATGTCTTATTTTTTCTTTAGGCTTATTTAATATTTTTTCTCAAAGGAATTTCGGAGTATTAGTTGGGACAATATTGTTGATTTCTGTGTCATTTTATAGGGGAGGGTTGTAATATTTAAATTCTGTTTATTTCGGTTGTCAAATAAGAGCGTGTTGCTTATTTTTGACCTGGAGGTCCTTAGTTATAGTTATATATATATATGTTTGAAGTTTGCAAAGTGTCGGCTAGAGAAGTGGTGTCAAATGAAGTGCTGTTTAGACAGCTTCTGATTGGCTAAAGTTGATCTAGTTCTTCAAGGGTGTCAGCATGATTTTGAAGAAAAAGAAAAAAAGAATTGATTATATTTCGAAAGGTTCAAGAATGATAATTAATCTGAGAGAAGTTTTTTGAATTCAACTTTCTTTAATATTTTAGATTGTGGAATGAAGGTATTATATAATCTTTTCGTGGTTGATTTCGAAGTCGTGATGATTGTCGGTTTTGAGAGGTTTCTTTTATGTCCTGTGGTAAAATGTTTTCTTTTAATTTTTGGTTTTTTTGCTTTGTTTTTGAGGTATTTCTTTATTTTTTGTTTCTTGGGGTTTTTTTGTCGAGTGTTTTCGTTATTTTTTGTTTCTAAAATTTGTTATAAGGAATTTGTATCAATTGTTTGTTCTTGACTTTTGTCTGAGTTATTGTGAACAATTTTAATTGCTTTAAAGGAGTATAATTGTGTTAGTTCGCGAAGGGCGTATTCTTTTGGGTAGTATGGTAAAAGATTGTTTTGGTGTTGATCAATTTCTTTTTTATTTGAATCAATAAGTTTATATGTTACATCAGTGGGTTTGTCAGTAATCTGAAATTGTCCTTTTGGGATTGGTTGTAACTTTTTGATATTCTTTTTTGTACTACAAAACTTGGAAGTAAGACGAATGTTCCAATGTTTAAATTTGTAGGTGGCGTGAATTTATTTGGGAATGAATATTCTCTCTTTTTAAATGTTTTTGTTTTGCTATTTTTTGATAAATTTCCTTTGTGTTTTTTATCTCTGTTTAAAATCCCATCGGTATGTGTGCCGAAGGCTAATTTCAAAGTTTGTGGGTGATGAAAATGATCTTCATCGTGTGTATGTAATGGTAGATTAAAACACATTGATTCTTTTGTTGGTTGGCAATAGCTTTGTGCGTTTTTTGAGGAGTTTGCTGTGAACATTATTGGTTTTCGTGGCTTTTGATTAAAAACCAATTCATAGATTCATAGTCCTAAGGTTGTTGTTATTTGTGAATTATAAGCTAAGGGGAATAATTTTACATCTGTTGACCATTCAGTTTATTTTGTATCGTTTCCATTTATGATACATCTGAGATATTCTTGCAATGAACAGTTCATTCCTTCGACTAACCATTAGTCCAAGGGGCATGAGATGATCGTACTTTGTGTTTGATGTTATATAGATGGCATAATGTAATAATTTCATTGTTAATGAACTCGGTGCCATTGTCTGTGACAAGGTTTTCTGGCAATCCGTATTTCGCTATCCAGTGTTATAAAGCGTTTTATATGCATATTAAGCGTTACAATGAGGTACTGGGTTAAATTCTACGTAGTGTGTGAATGAGTCAACTATGAACATTATATGTGAGTTTCCTTCCGAAGAGGGCGATATTGGTTCTTTTGTGTCAAATGATATTCGGTGGTTAAAGTATAAACTTTATCCTTTAAAATCTCGTTTTTCTGCTATTTGCTTTTGATGTGGGTATGGTTTATTTGATTGGCATGTCATGCAATCATTGCATAATACTTTAATCCAAATTGGTGCATTTGGAAGGTAAAAGTTTTGGATGAAATTTGAGTATGTTTTTTCTGATCCTGCATGTCTTTTATTATTTAAGGAAGGTGAAATGTGAAATGCTAGGAGTATTATACATATTGGTAAACATGGTACTTTCAATTCCGATGTTTGATATTCTAAAAAACTTGTGTTCTCAAAAATGGATATCTTGTTAAACTTTCTAAAGTATCTTAGAAGTATTTTATTTCCTAGAATTGTGATATCTGCCTTTATGGGTTTTGTTTTATAAGTGTGCCAAGACTTTAATTGTCTAATAACTAGATTTTGGTATTTTTGTAGTACCTCAAGTGTTCATTTCTCTGTTTTTGGTAGAAGGATATTTTTGATTTCTAAATTTGAGAGAGGTATGCTATCAGGAGGGTCATGGAGGTTAAAAACTGGATTTATTGTGTACTTTGAGTCGGTATCTGGGAGTCCTGATCAATTTCTATTATCAGTTAAACTTTCTTTTTCTATTAAAAGGAATAGGTCTGTCTTGTACATTTTTTGTTTGAATGGTTTTTATTGTGTATTGTTTTTGATCCATGATGAAAATGGTATTGGTTTAAACGTAGAGTTTCCTAAAAGGTCTACTTGGAAGTGATTGTTTTGGCAATCCAAACATAATGGAAATTGTTGTAAGTTATTTATCTGTTTTTGATCAAAATCGGTTTTTACTGCGTATTTGCATTCTAGTTTTGGTGATGTTTCATCTTTTGCATGGAAAAACTCAATATTTTGTCGTATTTCTACTGTTGTTTTTCTTGTTGATAATTCAGGTGGTGTATTTCTACTAAGTGTGTCTGGTAGTGCAAGATTTTTTCCTGCTGTCCAAAATATATGTAGCTTTGGGAATTTCATTAAAATTAATTGAAATCTGTAAACTCTATGGTTTGGGTTTGATTTTTGTGTGAAAAAAATTATAGGTTTATGATCTGTAAAGAGAACTGTTGGATGTTTTGAACCAAGTATTAAAAATTCATATTCTGTGAGAGTGTATATTATTGCTGTGCATTCTCTCATAAATGTAGAAAGTCTAAATTCAACTTGTGTGAATAGTCTCAAATTTGCTGAAATAAGATTCATCTTATTTGTTCTACTGTGTGATTGTAATAATGCTGCGCGGATGCCAAAATTTGAGGCGTCGCACATAGAAAAAAATGGTTTGTGTGGTTCTGATATTTGTTCAGTGAGAATTGTTTTTCTTTCTTCAAATCTTTTCTGATTTTCTGTTTTCCATTCAACATCATTTTGTTGCCTGAGAATGTTATAAAATGGTCTTAAATATAGTTGCATTTTATAAACGTATTTACTTAAGAAATTGAGCATTCCAAGAAATTTTTGGATTTTCTTTTTATTTGATGGTGGTTGAAGTTTGATGATTGCGTCTATGAGGGATTTTAATGGAGTGATTGTATTTCCTTCGATAATATGTCCTAGGAATTTTACACGGGTGAGAAAAAAATATGATTTATCCTGGGCTGCTTTTATGTTTTCTGTTAGTAGTATTTGATTAAATTTTTCGAAGAAAGTACACAAATCGCTTTTTGTCTGTGATTGCATGAAAACATCGTCTAAATATGTTTTTACCTTTTTACTGAGAATGAGTGGTCAAAAAATCTTACTCATAAATGCTGAGAATGCTGCTGGTCCTATGGAAATTCCATAGAAAAGTCTATTAAAATCGTATTGTTGGTTTCCAAGGACGGATTTTGTAAAGTGTCTTGATTGTTCATCTAGTGGCATTTGATTGTAAGAACTGTTCATATCAGCGGTTGTGAAATATTTTCCGTTTATCTTTGGCAGAATTACTTGAATGCTTTGGTTCTGTAGGCCAATTACATTTAGGTTCATCAATTAGTGAATTCAGATATCTTGCAGCTAGTACGATTTTTAATGATTCTTCTTTAGCTAAAATAAAAACGGGATTTATGATTGTTGGTTGTTCTTCATATTCACTGCGGAAAACACTTCATTTTGTTCCAGAATATCTAGTAATCTTTTTAAGTTGTCTTGCAAGTGAATTGGGACTTTAATTGCTCGTTGCTTTTTGAAAATTTTGTCAGGTTTCAGAGGTAGATGTTATGGTGAATTTACTTTTCCAACATCAAATTTGGATGTGGCTTAAGCATTTAAGTATTTTAGTAATAGTGCGGCTAGTTGTTCAAATTCTTTTTGCGTAATTTGAGAGTGTTGAAAATTGAACATTGTGAGGAATTTTTGATGTTCCTTGGTGTATTTTGATATCTGGAATGTCGGTTTAATTTAAGGTGTTTTTGTAAAATAGTCTGTGTTTCGTTTTTTATCACTTATTGTATTATTAATTGACAATTCTTCTTTAAGAATAGTTGATTGGCATTTATCTAATAATTTCAAAATATATTTTACTCTATATGCTACTTCTAATGTGGTAGAGATTGTTTTATTTGTTTCGCAATAACCTAGAAGTCATAGAGGTAATGTTATTTTGTATGGAGAATTATTGTATACAAGTAGTGAAATTTTATCTGAATTTGTGTTTTTCGTGTAGTTGATGGATGAGATTGTTACTCGGAAAAATTTGTGAATTGGCTTAAATTCAAAGTCTGACATATATAGTCGTTATTTGTTTTGTTTCAAATTATATTGATGGAGTTGATTTATTGAAAAGTAGTATACATATCCTGCTAGTGGTTCCAGGTGTTTTTGTTCTAGGTTATATATGGGGTAAAATTTTCAGAAAAATGGCGCTTGTTTATTTAGTCATTGAATAAATGTTAGTGATGAATTTTTAATTTTTGTGTATTTGTCTTCTATGTGTATTTTACTATTTAAAATATTAATAGTATGGAAAAGTTTGGTGATAAATGGTAGTCCAATAATATTGTGTTTTATATCTGTGATATGGAATGTTTGTTTGAAAGGTTTGGTTAAGAGTTTATTTTGTTCCATTGTTCGGTTAGGAATAAGGATTATTTGGGTTTTTCGAAAATTTGTTAAATTTGATCACTGTGCTGTAGCTAATTTGCTTGAGGTTTTTAAGGGTGTCAATTTTGGATGTAGAAATTGATTTTAATTCCAGGTGGGAATGTTTATTATATTTGATTCTGCTTCTGAGTCTATTAAATAATCAATTTCGAGGTCTGTTGATTGAAAATCCACAACTTTTTTCGGATATTCTAAAAAAGTGGTATTGTCCAAATTTTTTATTTGGGTAGTTGTATTTTGTTTGATGAATTTTTATATATTTCGTTTGTGCTGGAACTTCCTTTAAATTCTTGTTCAGTATAGTCTATTATTTCTTAAATATTTTCAGGGTTTTGGAAGTTGTCATGATTATTTTGGTAATAATTCGATTCTATTGGTGTTTCGTATTCGTTTTCAATCTGAAGTATATTTATTGAAAGTATATTTTCTGTTCTGCTTTCATCGACTGTGGATTTGCAAGTTACGTGATTTAGATGTAATTATGTGGTTTCTGTGTTATCAATACCGGGAGGGTCTGATTGAGTTTGTTCAGTTGATTGTAATTGGTTAATTTGTCTTCGATGTTTAGGCGTACTACTTCTATAGTTTTGTTGTGACTTCTGAAATTGTGTATTATTTCTGTGCGGTGACTGAGAAAACTTTCTTTGTCGATTTTGATAATACGAGTTACTATTTTGGAAATTGTCACTTTATCTTTTCGATAGTTTTTGTAATTTGATCTATGGTAGTTTGATCTATTGTTTGAATAGTCTCGTGATCTGTTGTTTTGATACTGTCTGTTTCTATTATTTGAATATTTTCTGTTTTTACTGTTTGCGGAGTTTCTGGATCTATCGTTTGAATAGTATATTTTAGCAGAGTATGAACGGGAACTGTTTTTAACGAAGTTCGAATAGTTGCTTCAAATTTGAATTTGATCTTGAATAATTATTTTGATATGGATTGTTTTGACTGTTTGATCGACTATATCTTTTCTGTGAGAATTTCGTGAATTTCGTCGATCCGGAGATCTTCCTCGATAGTTATATTTGTAGAGTGACTTTTGTCTAGAGATATTATAATTGCCAGGGAGTGGTTTGCCTGAACTGTTGTTACTGTGAATGTTTTTTTTTGGGTAGTTTTGGTCTTTTTTCATGTATTGGTAAGAAGATTTGTTTGGTTCTCTGTGTTTTTGCGGTTTGTTTTGATTATCTTGTTGTTTTTGTCTACATTCAGCAATGCTGTGTCCGTATCTACGGCAAAAGTTACACCATTTTTTGAACGGTGGTTTGCCTTAAAAAATTTGGATTTTTCTCGTAGATATTTATTGTTTGAGTGATTTTTTCATCCAGTTCAGTGTCAGAGTCATGAATATTAATTATTTGTGAAGTAAGGGTTTGGATATTATTTACATATTGTTGTATTAAGTTTTCTGTTTCTTCCAGTTTCATAGTGATTTTCGTTTGTTCTAGTTTATCTACTAATTTTCTGAAGTCTAAATTGGGTTCTCGAATTGAAGATGGATGTGATGCTCTCTCTTTTATTGCTATTTTTCGTAATTGAGGTGTTAGAGTTATCATTAAAAATTTTGTAATTTTAGTTTTTTTATGATCATTTGTATTAAGGGAATATAGTTTTCTTACTAGTATTTCAATTCTAACTGTTGGTTGTTTAATTGTTTCGTTTGGGATTCTACAAATTTTATTGCATAAAATTCTTTGATGTTGTTTGTTTCTTTTGGAGTCGAAAATTTTTGTTTGAATCTTTTCCAATCTGATTTAATAAAAGTAGTAGGTAAAACTAAAAACCATTTTTGGGCTTCGCCATCAAGTCTGGTTTGGATTAGAGCTGTGCGTGTATGTATCCAATTTTGATGAATCGGTGTATTTACTGGTTCAGGTCCTAAATTTAAAATCAAATTTGCTGTCACTGCATTTAAATAGTCCTTACGGATTATTCGGGATCTGTTGTTGTGAATACCCTTAATGGCTTATTTGAAGATATTGAGGATCCACCCATAAGATATGGATTCACGGTCATTTGTAGTGATTCTGCGGCATTTGTTATTTGAGAGAAATTTGTAGGTTGAGTTTTTGTTATTTCATGTTGTTGTAGATAATATGTAGTGGACTTTCATTTTGCATTTGAGTTGGTAGATAATTTTGTGTTTTCACTGGGTTTTGTGATTGAAAATTATTATTATATGGGGTTGGGTGATGTGTTGTTTGCCTTTGTTCGTTTCGTGTATATGTTTCGAAAAGATCTGGTTGATATAAAGGATCTGGTTGATCGATGTTTTACTTATTGTGATGATTATTTGTGCGAAATTGTTGATTTTGATAATAATATTCTTCGTCTTCTGAGTAATGTGGTTGATTTCTAACATGTTTGTTTGCGATGTTTTTTTTGTTGGAAAAAATGGGTAATTTTCGCTACGATCCAGTGTAGCTCGTGGCTGGTCGTTAAAAATACTGATTTTGATGTTTGTTGTGGCACAATTTGATTTTGTGATTGTGGTTGATTTTGATTAGTATTGGGAGATTTGTTGATCTGAATTTTTGGAAAAAATTCTAGTTATGATCTGAGAAATTATTTCTGTTTGATGTCTTTTGCTTATTTGTTTGTCTTGATGTTGTTTCTGGTCTAAATGTTTGGTAGTCCATTTGTGAATTTTTGAATAACTGAAGGTTTCACTGTCGATTGTATAGTTGTTTGTGGAAATACTGTGTTTTTATTTTTTGGAGTTGTAAGTGTTGGATGAATAGGAGAAATGCTTTGTTGTTTTGTTGTTGGCATTGTTTCAATTATTTCTTCATTTACGAAATGTGATGGGTTTGGATATCTTGCTGTGTAAGATCACTTGTTCCATTGCAGTTTTTTTGGTTAATAGGTGTAGAAATTAGGCTATTATTTCCTTCTCTATCTGTGAATATTGAATTATAGTTAATAGGTATTGCATCAATAGTAAGTGGAGTTATTCTAACATAATCTTTATTGATGGAAATCGTAGTCATTGCTTGATTGAGATGTCAGTTGGTATATTAATAGATGATGGATGAGACGATTCAGGGTCCCAAACATAATATGTTTTGTCTGCCAATATAGTTTCATCATCTCAATTTTGTGTTTGGAAATTTTTTCTGGCTACTGATATCAGGTCACGATTATGGGCAAAATAATCATTTATAAACCATGCTAGTAATTTTTGTAGATCGTGTTTAACATTTTGTGATATTTCGTTATTAGTGAGATTTTCACGGATTGTGCTTAAAAGTTTTGAAAAAGTAGTAATTTCTTGTCCTACAGCTGTATGTCGGGATGTTTGAATTGGTGAGTCACCCTGTGTTTCTCTCAATTCTAGTATAGATAGATAGCTATAAATATTTGAGAATACATCGTTTGTGAATATGGAATTTGCTCTTTGTGAGTTTTGGTGTTGTATATTTTTTATATAGTCTGTAAAAATTTTCGAGAATTCTATATCTATATCGTCTGTTTGTATTTGGTGTTTTTGGTGAATTTGTTTTGGTGATTTGGTTTCGATTGTGTATATACCATACTGTGATGTGATATTACATATATTTTTTAGGTAGTGATCAAGGATTTGTCGTTTTATTTGTACTTCAGGGAATTCTTGTTTACATGGGCTAATTCCTTTTTCAAATAAGTTTACGATTAAGTTATGGCAAAATTGTACTTGTTCTCGGGAGGGATCATTTAGTGGTTTTATAAGAAATGGGAGAATTGAGCTATCGTCAAAATTTTCGTCGTACTTGATTATGTTTAATATTGTAAATCTCTTAGTGTGTAACATTCAATATGTCTTATTGGTTGATTCCAATTATATAGGCGTATTGGTTTGTTGGTATATGACTTTTTTCTTTTGCCTTTTTTCTTTTGTTGATGGTGGTGTTGTGGCTTCTGAGTCAGAAAAAAAATTTGGTCGTCGATCGGGTTATTTTTACTTATGGAATCTTTTAATTTTTGAAGTTCCTGTGTTGTGTTTGTGTCTGATTCTGAGACTGCGTTTACTTTTTTTGAAAATCGTTTTCTGATAATTTGTTTTTGTTTTGTTATGATTGTCTTTTTTCGTGTTTGTCGTTTTGATTTTATATATCCTTTTGTTTGTCTGTGTGCTGTTATTACAAGGTCGTATCTTTCGTTTTTAATTAAACAATTATGTAATACGATTGTTTGTTTGTTACCTAGATTATCTCTTGACATAGGTTTAGGATGATGGATGCAAAATTTGGTTTAGAGTTTTTTAATTTCTTAAACTGTTAGTTCTTACGCGTTTTGTGTGGTTATCTTATCTTGGGGCATAGATTGTCGTGGTTTGACGGGTTGGAGAGAGAGTGGTATACCGATTCGTGAGAATGAATTTTTACTTTCTCGTGACTAGTTCTAATTTAAGATAGACTTACCTAATCTTACTTAGGGGTTGTGATTAGTGATCAAGGGTTGGAGAATAGTAAATCAATCCACAAAGTTCATGTATAATCAGAACGCAAGTAGATCGTTAGGTATATTTTATGACTTATTAAGTTGAAGTGTTTTAGCCTGGGTCATCTAAGAGGAAGGGGATCAAGTGAAGGATGAATAACCGAAGTTCGTCACAAGTTAACTTAATTAGAATGGTTAGTTTTTTCGAAAATTTCAATTAGTTCAGGGTCTTTCATAAGGGTTGGGTAGTGAATTGACGTTTGAGGTCGTTAGACACTTTTGAAAATGTGGGGGGGGAACAAAAATGTTCAGTTTGATGACCAGAAAAAAAGAAAATTAATTTAAGTGACTGTTTAAAGATCCAAGGAAAGCTTTGATGATCTGTTTTTTAAGTTGAGATACTTTTAAGAGAAAACAAGGATAAGCCTGATAACATTTAAGATAAAAGTTTAAGTGTGAAAAGCTTAAGATTGAAGTTCAGGATGATATTAGTTTTGTGTAATTTGCTGTTATTTTTTAGATGATGAAGCTGGGATGAAGAAATTATTTGATGGCTTATTAAAACTAAGAATAATTTTATTCAATAAAATATTTTATTAAAATGTTTTTTTAACTGCAGATTTTTGGAGGGAACAACTTGTGTTGTTTTTATCAGTCGTTATTGTATAAATAGTAAATTTAGCACCATTAAGGTTACTGAAGGATTTTTTCAAATCTTATGCCATTGAAAAAAAATTTAAATTTACTGCGGAACTGATCCTAAATACATAGGTTTGTTCTGGTTTCCGTCGTACTATCATGAAATCAACCGGTAGAATTCTTCCTAATCGTAGATCGTGCCTTGTCCTTGGTCTTCTCGTAATATCTGGTATTTCTCGTATTGTTTGGAAAATTGGTGGAGATCTACTTAGTCGGAGAGATATTTCTAATAAATTGTCTATTTCATGTAATATTTTCGCAGTTTTGCAATTGTCTAATTCTAATCTATTTTTTGTAAGTCTAAGTTAGTTAAGGTCTGTTCGAGACTTTTTGGTCGCACCAGATGAGTTATGTACGGTTTACTGTACTCATAGAGTAATTTCAGATAAGGTAAACCGTCTGCTCGTCACGCTATCTTTTTTTCGGATGGATAGATTCGTGCAACTTCTTAGTCTAATACCAATCTTAACCTTGCTCTTATATCTCCTAGTCTCAATAGATCTAGTGTATACTGGTTTATGCGAGTTAGTTTCCAGAAGGAGAACAACCCTATTCTAAGTTTAATTCAAATTGCTCTGGTGCTGAAACTACAAGTAGTTTCAGCACTTACAAATAAGTGTAACTGTTAGTTATGGAATATGATTGGTTAGTTAAGAATATTTTTTAGAATTAGAGAATTATATAGATAACCAATTATAAATTCTAGTTTTAGAACTGGTTCCAATATCGCAATTATTTAAGACACTTTGAAAACTGCATTCTAAGTTTTATCATTTTGTAAACTTAAGAGAACGGAATTCGTTAGTCCTTCTTTACACTCACCAAATGTGTCCAGTTGAAAATCAGGATACTCGCCCGGGATAACTTTGTACTTCCAATAATTCACATGACCTGAGAAAGAAATGTTCATTTTAATGAATACATGTCCGCTAGAAGGATAGTGTATTTGATACCGTTGCCCAATTTTGGAGCTATGAACCATCAGTTTCGGAGGAAGAGTGATTGTCCTAATTTCAACTACACCTGCTATACCCATATTGTCAACAGGGGTTGCAGTTATACTGGTTTTTCTTCCTGGAATTAGGCCTCGAATTGAACAGTTAGTTGAAAAAAAAGTTCGGGTAGTGTCGTTTGGAGAATTTTCTGGAGAAAGAGCGAAGTTTATCTGCTTTAAGTTGCCTACGACAGATGAAATGAATAATACGGAATAAAAATCGGAGGTTTCGTTTTCATCTAGCCGAGAGACTTGAATGTTCTCCAAAATTATACTAGCTGCAACTTTGATTTCGGTAACTGCTCCTTCTACTAATCCAGCTATCTTCACATATCTTCACATATAAATCTCCACATGTATACTGGTTTATGCGAGTTAGTTTCCAGAAGGAGAACAACCCTATTCTAAGTTTAATTCAAATTGCTCTGGTGCTGAAACTACAAGTAGTTTCAGCACTTACAAATAAGTGTAACTGTTAGTTATGGAATATGATTGGTTAGTTAAGAATATTTTTTAGAATTAGAGAATTATATAGATAACCAATTATAAATTCTAGTTTTAGAACTGGTTCCAATATCGCAATTATTTAAGACACTTTGAAAACTGCATTCTAAGTTTTATCATTTTGTAAACTTAAGAGAACGGAATTCGTTAGTCCTTCTTTACACTCACCAAATGTGTCCAGTTGAAAATCAGGATACTCGCCCGGGATAACTTTGTACTTCCAATAATTCACATGACCTGAGAAAGAAATGTTCATTTTAATGAATACATGTCCGCTAGAAGGATAGTGTATTTGATACCGTTGCCCAATTTTGGAGCTATGAACCATCAGTTTCGGAGGAAGAGTGATTGTCCTAATTTCAACTACACCTGCTATACCCATATTGTCAACAGGGGTTGCAGTTATACTGGTTTTTCTTCCTGGAATTAGGCCTCGAATTGAACAGTTAGTTGAAAAAAAAGTTCGGGTAGTGTCGTTTGGAGAATTTTCTGGAGAAAGAGCGAAGTTTATCTGCTTTAAGTTGCCTACGACAGATGAAATGAATAATACGGAATAAAAATCGGAGGTTTCGTTTTCATCTAGCCGAGAGACTTGAATGTTCTCCAAAATTATACTAGCTGCAACTTTGATTTCGGTAACTGCTCCTTCTACTAATCCAGCTATCTTCACATATAAAACGTGACCCTGTCTTTCATTTCCGACAAATATTTCCAATTTTGTTTTGTCTTCTAAACTCTCGGCAAAAACTTCAGTAAGATTATCTTCGTTGAGCCAATATACCACTTTTGTCCAAATGCGCGGCAGCTCTAATTCCACTAAAACGAATCCGTTTTTAGTTGTTTTCTGACTCAGCTGCCTAATTTCAACCGGAGGTGTGGTGATATTTTTTGAAACAGCCTCGCGTTTTGATTCGTAAAATACTTGAGCTTCAATTTTAAATTCTCTGTTCGGGTTTAGTCGTTCGAACCTAATTCGTTCACGAACTGCGTGGGGACATTTTTTAGAAACTGTTTGGTTTTGAGGCGTGATTGAAAAAATGACATAATCGCAATTTCCACTCAAATTGAACCAAAATTCAACAGAGTTGGAATCGACTACAAACTCAGTTAAGTCGAATTGCTTGAAATAACTTGTTACAACATCAAAGTAAACAGAATCTCCATATGTTTTGACAGATTTGTTGTTGATAAAAGGTATCATCATAGCAGAATATCTAGTTCCAGGGCTCAAGGGGTTAATGAAAATGCTTGCAGTGTCAGGGTAAAAAACGGCGACTGGTGAATTAATTCCAGGAGCGATTCGAAGTTCAATTGAGGCTTCAGAGGGTTCCACAGTCCAGCTGATTGTCAGGTTGGATTCGCGCAGGACGTGATTATGTGTCAAAATTTTGGGATCATGGAATGACTCTAAAAGTAATAATTAATCTGACAAAAAGCCTTGTTTTCGAACATCCTTTGTTATTTGATTGTTTTTGAAAGCCAGATATTATGAAAATTTTTGAATAAACATTTGCGCTCTAACAACAATCAGTTAGCGTTTTTGAATTTCGTTGGCAAATAGAGCGTGCCATATAAAAGACCAAAAGGGGAACATTTGCCTGTTCATGGTGTCGATTTCTTGAGAACGGTGGCGCTCTCCAACAACCCCCACCCTTTAGTTGCCCTGAACAAACCTTGTTTTTTGAAAGCGTCTTTCAAGAAACTGAATATTTTTACAAAAATGTTTAAAACTAACTGCCAATTATTTTCACTTCGCAAATGAAGACGATGGAATTTCCTTCTGCATTGTCGGTGATAATATCATCCTGAAACTCAACTTCCAATTGTAAAATATCCACCGGTAGAACTGAACTTATGTTCGAGCTTGCACAGTCGACGATGACCCATTGACCCCTGTTAGCTGAGGTCACAAGGTCACAAGAAGCCCGGTCACAGGCTTGTCCGTTGGTTCCGTTTTGACACGGTATCGCCGTCAGTGACTTCAGATTGGCAACTTAAATCAATTGTAAAATTTTTTTATATAAAATTGATCGTTTTTTTAATGAGGCAATTTATCAGATTGTGAAAATGCTTGCAGGCTGTTTAAACTAAGATTTGAGCATGTTTTATTTTGCCAATATCTATTAATTTCTTCAATCTAAATTTTAGCGAGTTTTTCCAAGTATCAAAGGTCTAACTGATTATTGTCGAATAGACAAAATATAGCCATCAAAATTTTCCATGACCAAATGAAACATGGAATCAAATCTCACTTGATTCATGGTTGGCGAACAGAATATGAATCTGTGACACAAAATTTCTTTCATTGAAATGAATATTCAGAACGGTCCGATTGCTCTGGCTGGGCTCCAATTTCACACAATTGTTAATATCCGTGCTTCCATGTCCGTCCCAAAGTTTGTCAAAATATTCATCCATATCAGCAGTCCCGGAAATGGTGATTCCAGGACTTTGGATTTCACCAATTGGAAGCATCGTTTTTCCAAAACTCCCAACTGAACAAAATTCGTATTTAACTCTGATTTTCTTGTCAAAAACTCAGGTATTTGAAATTTGATTGCGATAGTGTCAACAATAAATAATGTCATCTAGTCATTTAATTTTGAAGCTAGAAAACGATCTTTTTCAGTATCTTTTAAGAAACCTGGCCTAATTTTTTTTTCAAAAAATTCAAGTTCGAAATTTAACCTTTTGATCCGATAAACTCCATTTCACAGATTGCCAAGGTGACGTCATCGACATTTGAAGTCATGATGCGCACATTGGTGCCAATCAGTTGGCATTCGAGGTAGTTCCATCCCGCTTCCCCTTCCAGAACTGGCAGAAGGTCAAGTGACTAGCTTCCACTTACTTGCACTCAAGTGATTTTACTTTTAACTCAGGTAGCACAAAAACGAACAAAGAGGATTGGTGATGAACGATTCGAAAAAAAATGCAAAATAAACTTTTCTGAAGAATTTTTTCTTTGTTTTTCAGTCTTAGTCTTACCGTGTTGTATGATCACCGTATTTTGAATGTATTTACTTGCTTCCATGCAAATTAAGGTAACATAAAAAAGTACAAAGAGGATTAGTGATAAACCACTTCGAAAAAATCAACTGAAAAAATCCCAGGTCGAGACTCCGTATTTCTGTAAGTTTCTTCCTCATGTATTGATCAAATTGGTTGCGCTAGTTATTTTAAATCAACCAAAAATCCATAGCCAATCAGGACTTATATTTCAAATTGAAACCGAGTGGAATAAAAACCTAAAATTGAACTATCTAAAAACAAAAAAATCGCTCAAAGTCGCGACTAGGAATCTCTTGCTAATTTACAAATATATTTTTTAATGTTTTCGTTCAAAAATCGAAATAATAAAAAATGTCTGCTCTTTTGAAAATCGCTATCTGAATGATGCATTGAACAACGGTGTTTCGAGGAGAGTTGCTTACAGCAAACCATGAGGTTCCAGGGTATATCGTTAACGCTTTGAGATGACAAAAATAATGTAAAATTGGTGATCTTAATACTCTTTTGGCGAACTAAGAACTTGACATACAAAGTTTTCCCTTGGAAATTGGATGCAGTATGGTGAGGCTAAAGATGGGCACGTACTATTAAGAATGTTTTGTCAATTAGGTAAGTAGAAGAGTAAAAGATGAACAATCGAGTCCAAAATTAGTTTGAATCATGAAGAATTAAACCCTCTTGTGTCCAAAAACACAAGTGAAGTAATTTTGGTCTATCATCTCCCAAATGGGAAATCACAAAAGCTATCACTATGAACCTCACAGGGTGGATACTAGGGATGAATTGACACGGGCATGAAGAAGCCAGATCCCATGGCGTAGGTGATAACAGTTCCAGGAAGTGCAAATTGCCCTAATAAAACTCAATATTTAGCGGTGGGAAAGGGGCCAAAGTTTAGTACGTTACAAAAGTAGTTTGCGAAAACTTAAATTTGGAACCCCAGATACCTATTTCTTGTGCTATGCCTTAAGTGAATAGTCCCCGACACGACGGGGAGCCGAAATTTTCAGTTACGACAGGTTGTGACAAGATACATTATGAATTATAAATTGAAATAAGTTCGGTGGTTGGACCGGAAGCAGATAGCGTTTGTGAAAAACGCCCTTTTGATGTTATGGCTGCAAAAGACACTATATATTAATCCCAAAAAAGATTACGCCTGAAATAAAACCTTCCGGCGGCTCCTTCTGGCGTTAATAGCCCTTTTCCAGGAAAGATTTAATGGACTTAATGAATCGGTTGGAAGGTTGAATCGCCATGGGACTTTTTAACCCGAAAAAGTGGATATTGACCCTTGGGGACCCCAGAAGTGACCTCTAAACGATCTTTTGGTGTTTTAGGCCAACATCGTTCGAAATGTTCCAGGATTATCAAAAGGAAAGTGGCCTGTTCACTAGCCCTAACCTTTGCAAGTGGGAGTTGGTCCACTTACTTATAATGGGGAGGAACTTTATACACTGGGAAATGGAGCAAAAGCTAAAAGGGTATTAATTAGGAGATATTTTTTGGCATGATTGGACCTCTTAATTGCAAAGACCTTGCCCTTGATAGATAAAAGGTCGGGATACGAAGTAGTTACTTATAAAAAGGACCTCCCCTTATCCCCAGGAGATTATATAGCAGACGGGATTTTTGAATATAATGCTTGGGAAGTTACCCAATTAATCATAATTTGGTTTTGAGGTGACACATACTTGCTAATTTAATTGAACTGTTGCCAAATCGATTGTTAAAAGTGAACTAACGAGGCGGCTGACGAATGAAACTAAACGCGGGCTTCGTTATCGAGGTATATAATTTTAGCTCTCTCCTTAAGAGCCTTTTAAAATACTTTTTTTAATCATCGCCTATTGAAGAAGAATTACCAAGTTGTGCCCTCGATTTACTGGACTGCTAGAAAACGCAGAAGATTATAATGTAGTGTAAATCCGCTCCAATTCCTATAAGTGTAAATATAGACCAAAACACTGAAACTTTTTTTATATAGACGAAAACACTTTAGTTAAAGTTATAAGAATTCTTAGTAGTTTTGAGAAGTTGGGAGCAAGTCACTTAACCTTGTCCTAGCGGGGAGCTAGAATCAATTCTGTCGTCGCACAACTGGCATCCGGTCTCGTTACAGATCCGAACATCCAGATGACGAGAATTCAGTGAAGCTGGAAAGCATTCCCTTCATAGTACGGTTTCGATGAAATGTAAAAGTGTTGAAGCATTTGCAATTTTGTGGGCTTTAAAGCCGTATGTCTCGCTCAAGATTTTTTCGAAGCTTCCGAAACCCCTCATTATCTTTTTGCATTCATTTTTGGAAGACGTGTGTTCAAGTTTTGCTAAAATGCATACTTGGTGGCACTTAATGGCAAATTTATTGGTTTCACCTAAATTTGAAAATCAAAAAAATGTCCCAATGTTCGCTGATTTGAAGTGTTTTCACTGTTTCAGGATAGCTATAAAAAAGTTTTTACTATTGGTTCAAGAATTTAGTCGTTTCTCTTTTTATAATACCTATCTCAAAATGTTGATTCGAAAAATACGTATATGGGCAATAAAAAACTTAAGACGATAAGGTAACTTCTCGGTTAATTTAACAGAAGAGCAAAAAATGCTATTTTGTGCGCTCAAAGTTGTTATAATGCTGACAAAATTTTTAAAATTCATAGTACAATTTTATGCTATTTTAACAATATGAGTTTTTCAAACCTGCGTTGGCCCCGTAAGCGTTGTAAATACCGATTGAATCGACGTAAATACGGTGTTCTAAGTCTATTTTTAGTCCAAACTCATCTTCAGTAGCTTCTCTTTCATTTTCAAACGGTTGTATTTCTCCTTTTTGAAAGGTCACGCAGTGCAATTCTGAACCCCTGCCTGTGTCGTCGTCATTCCGTTGATACACATGTTGATCAAACAAGACAGTAACATCGCCAACTAGAGAACACAAAATGTGAACTAAATTCTTGTATCAGGCAAAGTCTTCTTTTTCATGTGTGATGCAGTTTTTTGCAGAAAAAGAATTGAGTTCAACAAATTTTTGAGTTTAATTGTTTCTTCAAACAACCAAACTCTCGCTACCCATGCCCAAGATGTTAAAATTTTACCTCAAATAACAAAAATTTTGAATCAAGCAGATCGTTTCGATTCGGTTTGTAATGGTTGCAAAGCCGGATTATTTCTCCTTCTACTTCAAAAAATTTAAAATTTTTCGCAAACTAATTATTTCAAATTGACAGTTTTCAAGTCATATAAATTCAGAGAGAGTCTGATATAAATTTTGGGCTGGAACTAAACTATTAGTTATCTAGAAAACCCATTTCCCGAAAAAGCTTGCGTTTGTGTGAATTTTTGTCACTGGAATCCACAACAAAAAAATTTTAACATAATTTTGTGTAGGCAACATTTGTCAATGAATTCATTACAGCTACAGCAAACACAGAAGCTCGTAAAAATATGTCAATGGAATCCAAACGCAACCAAGCACAATTCTGTGCTCTGCTGAAAAACCGAGTTTGGCTGCGTAATGACTGCGCTCGTCAATACAACGTTTAAATATTGCGAAATTAGTTGTGAAAGGGACCACTCACCAATCAAATTGAAGTTTCCAAGAACAGTTTTAGGTCCATGATCGAAATCAATTCTTTGATACCCTGTCAAAATAAACTCGCATGAGTAAAATTACACATTTGTATCAAACCTTACTTAACCCTCAATGACTAAAAGTTGTTTGGGGTTACAAGTTTGTTCAGGTACACAGAGTCAAAAGATTGTTCCTGCTTTTGACCTAGAATCCGAAAAGCACTTCTGGTTCCTGTTTCGGTTTAGCCTCCAAGTTTTTAATCATGCTTAGGAAGTGCTGATTTAAATTAACCGGATGAGAATTTTAAACGCGCTTTTCTCATTTTGGGCAAATTTTAGACAAAAACTGATGAGCTCAAAAGTATTTGCAGTTTCAACACACTTATCGTGGTTCAATTTGTTTTGCGAATTCTGAAAGAGTTTATACCAAAACGCGTATCTTCTGTTGCCCAAAAATTTTCAAAACTATTATAATTTCCGAAATTTTGTATCAAGGAAATTATATTTTGGTTCGAATGTCAAAAATGTCACTTTTACCACATACAACAATTTCAAAAATTTCAAAAATTTTAAAAAGTTTCTGTTCTCATAACGTTTTTCTAAGAATAATCCTGTTTGAATGAAATGCGTGTTAAGTTTCAAGTTTTGTTTGTTTTGTTCGGTTAGCTTAAATCGGCACCGAATCAGCACTACGACTTTGTTATGATTAAGCACTACCGAATCAGCACTACGACTTTGTTATGATTTATAAAATTCTGCTACTCAGACTAGCTTGTAATTGCAGTACCCTTATTCAATGAGTTTTTTTTCAACAATTTTTTCCTTTTTCAAAGTTTCATAAATTATGCTTTCTAGTTTTAAATTGTCAATTCGACAACATTTACAAAAAGTGAATGTTACTGGAAGGCTCAATTTTTTGAGCCGCGTTGATTAATTTAGAGAAATGACTAACTAACCTTTTGTCAATGGAAAAATCTCTTGTAATCAAAATCTTTAGAAGACTCTGTATAGGTATAATAGATATTTATGAGCTGATTAGTTAACAAATTTGAGGCGTAAAACCATCCACTACCAGGTGAAAGTTTTTGGAATCTGTGGAACACAATCCATATTTTCTAAGAAATCATTTGAAAATTTAAAATGATTCAGATCAAAAGGAATGATAAACAGAAACATACTTTTTCAAGAGACCATGGTACTGTGATAATCATTAGATGAAGGTTGTCAAAATTTTCAGAAAACTTTCAATCCCAGATATTTTAAGTATGAAAACTGCTAGAGAAAATCACTTATTCATACGGACAGACATATATAATAACAAGACTGCTCGTATCAGAGCGAAACCCTGAATGTTCCGACTGCCTTTTAAGGTATATGGAGCATTAATAACAAAAAAAGTTATATGTATTAAAAAATAAACTGATTTTTTTAAAATCTCAGATTTGTTGTGAAAACACCCCCACTCGTCGTATAAAGTTCAAAGTGATAGATTTTGCTCCTAGCAACAAATCAATTATGGCTAATAAGATTCTTTCTACCAGTTTGGAACGATTTCTTAAGTGGATTACATATCATCGTATTAATTGTCCTAAATTTGCCAAAATTGCAATCCTTAAACCCCCATAAATTTACAAAAAATGATCACAGGTAAAATATCTTTTCAAATTTAAGCTCAAGACAACAATACCTTTTGAATGAAAAAAAATCCCGTCCAAAATGGCCAGTTAAAAAGTCGAAATTTGTCAGAAAAAAAACCCACCCGAGCACAAAAGTTCCGTTACTTTCGTCGGAACAAAAAGTGAGAATGATCTTTGTCGGAGAAAGTTCTAGAATTGGAGTTAGTTTCTCTTCAAAAAAACTTCAAGCTTTCATGTTGAGACAAGCATGGGGTGTAGCCGACTCTCATTGAAAATTGGGTTATTTTATGTTGGAAGAAGAAGCGGATGGTTTGTTCATTTATAGTATCTCAACGTCAACTTTTAGTAGATTTTTTTAACGGAAGTTTACAGCAGAGCAGATTGCACACCAGAGAATGAAAGATGGGTTCATTCTCTAGTTTGCTAATTATAAAAAACTACCTGTTGAGTTTTCTTTTTTTTCGCTCTGCAAAATGTAATCAAAATTTACGGTGGGTAAATGGTATTTTTATTCAACGATGTTTTGAATCATGAAGCATCTAAAATTCATGAATTTAGAACGAACTTGGGTAATAGCTTCTTCCCATTTTTTGTTTTTGCATTTTAATTTATTTCATTATAAATCTGTATGCTTTTTATTGTCTTCTCGGTATAGCTTACGCAAAAAATTAGAGTGCAGTTTTTTTTAGGGTGTGCTTGTTTTTGTTTTTAGAGGTGTGGGCAGTCAATAAGCAGAATGGTCTAAAAGCAGAAAACTTGAAAAATATCAAGTTATATAAGCTAATCGGTAAGTTGATTTTCAGAAATGTCAAAAATACCAAAGCAACGAACATTTTATGCATAACTTAGGTAATTGAATGAAAATTTAAAAGAAAATTTTAATAAATAAACAATAAAATTATTCAATTCTTATTCAATAAATTGTTTTTCCGACTTTCTATTTAAAAGTAACGGAATATTTGTGCTCGGGCTGGGTTTTTTTCTTCAGACAAATTTCGACTTTTTAACTAGCCATTTTTGACGGAATTGTTTTTATATCATTCAAAAGGTATTGTTGTCTTGAGCTTAAATTTGAAATTTTTTTTTACCTGTGATCCTTTTTCGTAAAGTTATGGGGGTTCAAAGGTTGCCAATTTGGCCAATTTGGGACAATTAACGGGCAATAAATTTCGTGCTAATATCGCGTAAGAGGAGATTTAATCCCTCTTACAAAATCGTCCCAAATTGGTTGAAAGAAGCCTTTTTGCCATAATTGATTTGTTACAAGGAGCGAAATTTATCTTTTTGTAGTTTAAATAGCGTGTGGGGGGATGATTTTCATAAAAATTTCAAGTTTTAGAAAAAAAAAGTTTTTCGTTATATTTTTTTACATTTAATTTTTTTAAATGTTATTACTGCTCCATAGACCATTATTATCTTCTCGGTTTAGCCTACGCAAAAATTGAAGCCCATGCAGTGGGAACATTCAGGGCTTCGGCCTGATACGAGAAGTCTTGTTTAATTTATGCATTTTCGTGGTATTTTTTGACGATTCTAATAATTGTCTTATCAATTAGCCCGTATAAACCAACATAAGTCAATATTTTTTGCTTTTCTGCTCTTGGACCCATTCTGCACTAGGACGATTCTGCTTATTGCTCCGCATTTGTTTTTAGAGTGTGTTTGTTCAAATTTAAATAACTTGTACAAACATATAAATGGGCTTTTTTACTTTTACCAATCGTTTTTAACCTTCAGCCATCAACAGCCAATTTTACATGCTAAGCATACATATGTTGATTTTAGAGGTCACGAACTAAACGGTTACGAAGCAAAAAGTAGACAAATATTAAAAAAAAACACGTCGGTAGCTTACCAGAATTGAGAAAAAAATATATTTCGCACGTTTGGTTTCATCTCTCGATTCTGATTGGCTGACGGGCGCTTTACGTCTACGTTTTGACCGCACTCCAAACTAACCTGTGCAGTAGTGTCCGTTGCCGTGTAGATGTTCAAAGCACTCGCATTGTACCTTTTCATCGTCAATATGATCAAAATGGCCGCTATCGAAGATGCAGTTGGCCAGTTCGTGGCAAATATTCTTTTTATCGTCGTCGCAAAGATCTGTGATTATAGCTCAAAGTTATTAATTTTACAATTTATACTTTTGAATAAGAAAGAGTAAAAAACGCAGTTGCCACCCATTAAAAATCTTTGATTTCTTTTAATCTCTTTTTCCTCTGCGTATGAAAAATGCAAGCAATAAGAAAACCAGGCATTGCTGTTCATAAGCACCACAGAATAGTGTAGCCACGGTATATTGGCAAAAAAATTAAACAAAATATTGATTTTCATCATCTATTTAAAATTAAAAGAGATTTGTAGATGTTTTTAATCGATTATTTTCAGTATTTAAAACTACAATTATTAACCATTATCATCAATTAAAAGCCATTTTTGCTTTCAAATAACCGATTTTTTTTCTGCATAGAATCCATAAAAATCGATTATTTTTGCAAATGTGAAATAATTTCTCTTCATTTTGCAGTTTTCTGCAAAAATAAAACCCAATCATTCATCCCCGCGTTCACCCCCGCCCTCTCCAATGTTTGGCGTCTGCCCCTACTTTCACACCCCTCACACCACCTGTCGACCCAAAGGGTCCCCCCTTTGTTTTTTTGAGATATCTATTTTTGGCTGACGGACCCTAAAATTTTTCTAAAGGCGCCTTCGGCGCCAATATATACTAACTTTGAAGGGGGAGCGCTCGCCAAAAAAATCGGCCGAGAAAGCTTGTTTTTTTTTCAAAATTTTGCCTGAGGCGCACAAAATTTGGCCAAAACAAGATTTTTTTAGTGTTTTGAGAGAGCTCGGAAAATCAATTTGATCGACCTATAAAAAGGTCGACAAAATTGTCGACATTTTTTGAAATGCCGCCCCCCCCCCCCCCCCCCCCCCCCTCGAGAAAACCTAGATCCGCCCCTGATTATAATTGATTATTCTATATTTCAATAATATAACAAAAAAGATGATTGTAATTAAATTAAGTTTGTTGTAATCGATTATTTTTGATTTTTGTGGAGATTGAAATTAACAAAAAAATAACGACTGTTATGCATGAAATTCCGTTGCGGGTAGTCAGTCTGTGTAAAACTCTAAATGCTTGTAATGAATTAATATTAAATTTTAATTCAAACAAAAGAGACATAAAATTAAATCACTATGTTCCTTTATAGTGGATAATAATATATTTTAATGGATTATAATTTTTTAAAACAAGACACTTGACTTTCCAAAATCTTACAGAAAAGATTGAAAAATTGCCCGTTGAGGCCTTCAACTTGAGATTTACCTTCGGCTTTAAAAAACGGGTAAGAATGGATATTCAATAGTGTTTTGCAAAATAGGCTCTTTTTCTCTTTTTCCTCCCCCCCCCCCCCCCCCCCCCCACCTGCAAATTAGTGAAATTTTGTTGATGTTATCCGAATGTTACAAAAATTGTCATGCGATTTAATTACGCTATGACAAATATATTTGGTATTCATGTTAACCTTGTAAAACCCTTCGTTACACCATAAAATGGTTGCTTATGTGAGGTGGGGGAAAGGAAAAAGAGCCGCAAAATATAAGTAACAATGAGTCAATTTAGATATTGAGTAGACTGTGATTAAAGCAAAAAAAAAACCTCATTTTTGCAAAAAACATGGAACATGTTTTTTTCAGCAATAATTTTTATAATTTTGAACTTATATATTTAAAAACTGTCGTCAGAACACTTAGTTGAAAAATGACTGAATAAAAACGCATAAATGTTTTTCGAAAAATGAAACAGTAAGAATTTCAAATTAAAAAGAATGAAGAAGCGTCATTTTGAATAAAACTTCTTGTAAAAAAGACTTAATCAGAATCCATTTTTTGAATAAAAATTTTGGCAGCTTCTCAAAAAGTTACAATAATTTTTTCAATGCTTCTGATCGAAATCTGATGACTTTTGCTACATTTTGTTTATGTGAAACTATGGTGTTTCAAAAATTGGGGCAGATGTTTTATTCAAATAGCAAGCTATATTTTGAACTATTTCGTCATGCGTTTAAAAATTAGCGAATCATTTCGAGTCTGAAATGAAATCAAACTTAACCAAAACAAACTCAATCGTCCTAATAACGTATTGCTGGACATTACAGAGTATCGTTTTATACATACTTGAAATCATATGAAGGTGGGAAGAATTTCAACACAAAACAACAAAAGTTCAAGTTTTTCGAAATCACCAGTTTTTGCCAAGCTGCAAAAACGTAGCATATTTTTTTAAAAACAGAAGAATTCTTTGCTGCCTTTGCTGATAAAATCAGTTTTAGTTGTGTTACGATGAGTTATTAAAATCATGTTGGTTTCTGAATCATCTAAAAGTGATTATTGTTCCGACTTTCGATACGAAAGTAACGGAATATTTGTGCTCGGGGTGGTTTTTTTTTCTTCAGACAAATTTCGACTTTGTAACTAGCCCTTTTTGACGGCATTTTTTAAATATCATTCGAAAGGTTTTGTTGTCTTGAGCTCAAATTTGAAAAGATATCTCACCTGTGTTATTACTGCTCCATAAACCTTAAAAGGCAGTCGGAACATTCAGGGCTTCACCCTGATACGAGCCTTCTTGTTTCAGTTGTGATTAATATAGTGCGCTCAAATAACACTCAGTTATCCAGGCGTTAAAGTTTTAGGAATTTTTCTGTTTTTTGGAAAAGCAAAAACTTCTGAAACTTCCAAAAAACGAGAAAAAAACTTGCTTTTTCCCAAACGCTTTTTTTTCGAAAAATTTTCTTTAAATCCGATTCTCGTCTAGCTACGTATGATTAGTCTTAAATAGCTGGCCGCAAATCACCTTCGAACATTTTTTTTGAGCTCCCAAAATTTTTATATTTTAATGAGTTTTTAAGCTCAGGTCATCAATAACTTTCAGTTAATTAAGAAACTCCATTCAATGACTAATAATAATTTTTAAAAATGTCTAAAAAAAATCAACACACCCAGCTGAAACAATCCATGATTTTTTGAAAGTCAGTAAAATACACTTCGGGAGCAAGTCAATCAATCAATCAATAACTAAAAACAAATTTCAGATATTTTTTTTTCTTTTTGTTCGGAAAGTGTAATATATTTAAGAGGACTGACAACAAATCTTTTTAATGAGACTAAGTATGTAGCCTCAATTAGTTAGGCAAGAAATTATTCATTGATTCAACACCGTGTTCAACAATGAATGCAAAAAACGCTTTGAAATTGGTTTGCGTAAAGAATTAGTTATTAAAGGAAGCAATGTTAAGTATACGGATATTTATTTCAGTCCAACACTCCTTTCATAAAGTTTAGTACGATTGAGTTCGCCTTTTTGAATCAAAACTTATCTTTTTAATTTTTGTTTTTTCAAAATAACCCTGATTGATCTGACTGCTCATTCATTGGTCTCGCGAATATTTTATGGTAATTTAAATATTGGCAATGATTATTGGCTGATACTAATTTAGTATGACAATTTGAGTCATGTATGACGTCATTGAAATCAATTAGCTGCCTCAATTCAGTTTGCAACGATTTGATAGCGCGGAATAAATCTCTACGTGTAAAGTATAAAAGGACCAGTTTTTACAGACTCGTGGCAATTCACTATATTTGTAAGCACACACGGCTGCGCCCTTGCAGATCAAAAGATCGGTCCGCTGAGGGACCAAAATTTTATAAAATTAGTTTGAATTAGAAAAAAAAACACCGAGCATGTTTATTCCGTACTTTCTTGAAAATTCGGCCCAGTAAGTGTGACTACATTGTTTTTGTAATTGTTTTAAATGAAAAAGACTTTTATTCGATGCTAGATGCGTTACCATGAAAGAAACACATTACCATTTTGACAATTTGGGTTGCAGTTGAGAAATTTGCGCTGATTAACTTA
>NC_087065.1:6233843-6267581 GCF_963678635.1 Symsagittifera roscoffensis | reverse complement strand
GCAAGGGCGCAGCCGTGTGTGCTTACAAATATAGTGAAGTGCCACGAGTCTGTAAAAACTGGTCCTTTTATATTTACACATAGAGAATTATTCCGCGCTATCAAATCGTTGCAATTTAAATTGAGGCAGCTAATTGATTTCAATGACGTCATACATGACTCAAATTGTCATACTAAATTAGTATCAGCCAATAATCATTGCCAATATTTAAATTACCATAAAACATTCGCGAGACCAATTAATGAGCAGTCAGATCAATCAGGGTTATTTTGAAAAAAACAAAAATTAAAAAGAAAAGTTTTGATTCAAAAAGGCGAACTCAATTGTACTAAACTTTATGAAAGGAGTGTTGGACTGAAATCACTATCCGTATACTTAACATTGCTGTTTTAGCATTAAAAATGAAATATAGGTTATTTTAAATAGAATTTTTTTGAATAGTTTTGAGCAATATTCAGCAATATATGACGCGTAGATGATTGTCCGAAGAAAAACTCATAGACTGGGGTTGATATTCCCTAAAATGACAATTACCTCATGGTTTGTCAAAAAATTCAAAGAAAAGCAAACAATTATAGCTGCAAACAGTTGATTTTGCGCATTTTGTTTCTCAAGCTGAATGTGAGCGGAACAGAGCAAAGAGGAGCATGTGGTCACTTATCGCCAATGCCGCGTTCGAAGCTGCGTTCTTGTTTTTGAACGGTTTTGAGTCTGCTAAAAACCGGTCTTTTAGAAAACCGGTCTATTAGAAAATCCTGGCCAACATTTCTTAGCTCGAGGAAACTTGTACAGGCTATTTTCATGCGCGGTGAAGTCCCATTTGTACCAACGTTCATTTGTACCAAAATGAAAAATCTGTCTTATTTGTATCAAAATTATTCAACTCTCTTTCTGATTGTTCGAATTGTGAGCCAACGAGTTATTTCATTAAATTCTACTGTTCAAACAGAAGAAAACTAAGCAGCAGAATAGTGACCACCGCAGTCGCACCAACGTGTTGCGAGCTTGCCAACAGAGGGTAGGACTCGATACAAAAACTAAAGCCGGTTATCGCCGCGAAGCGGCGATGCGCGCGACGCGAGCCCACCGGCGACCTTAAAGCAATAGCTTGAAATAGTCGGCTTAGTAGTCTTTGGCCAATTGAATATTTTTGGTACTAACTCTAATAATTTTTTATTTTGGTACAAATGGGACTGATATATCATTTTGGTACTAGCGAATACCCACCTTCATGCGCATAGAACAGGTCGCATAAAAGTTCTCAGCCTATCAATAGCCTTTATTGTCAAAATCTGAGTGATTTTGTTGATTATTTCCGTCCAACTTTTCAAAAACGAGAATTTCGATTGACTGATAAAATGTTCCTGCAAACTTTCGTTAATTTCCTAAAGGACTCCCCGGAAACTTAGAAAATCTGGACGAAATCTGAAAATATCGATCAAAATTATGCTTCCACAAAAATTTTAAAAGTTCATGCTTTCCTTAAATAAAAAACTCAGTATTTGAAACTCACTTGCTGCTTGTTCTTGAGTTTGAAGTCGCGCTGAAACAAATTTTAAATGTAAAATCCTCAGTTTCAAAATTCAAAAGTGTAACTCAACTTACAGTCAAAAGTAAAGACGAAATCTGTCGTTTTTGGGAGAAGAGAAAAATATTTCAGCTGCTGTGCTTCCTGGAACCGAAAACAGGCGCACCTTCCTGATTGCATTGAATATTGTGTAACAGAGTCGTTCGTATATTTCCCGAGTTCATTGCAAAATTCCATGCATGACAGCTGATTGTGAGCCCACGAAACTTTGATTGCGGATCCGAGATCGTTACTTTTCTCAACATTATGATTAGTAAAATTGTACTCATTTTTCGACAATTTGGACTCACAAAGAAAGTTGATAAAGAAGAAAATATTCAAGCTCAGAAACAGCCATTTTTTCATATCTGCGGATTAATTTGAACTTATTAATTTTTCAGTTATTCTTACATCAATTTTCACAATTATGAAAAATTAATGCGGATCGTTTACGATTCATTATAATTTCATTGCCAATTATGATGATCTCTTGATCTCAGCTGGAAAACCAAAAAACAGATAAAATTTTATCACTTGAAATTTTATCAGTTTCTACTTTGAAATCTCAAGTAGAGAGCAAACAAAATATTTCCGACTCGCTAAACGTGGGAAATAGACGAAGTTTTCCAAACAAGACGGCGGAAAAAATTTCTTGCAGCAATTTGTTTCTTCTTAATCGACCTTTTAATTCATTGCAATGTTATTTTATTTTAGCTCAAGTGGCAGCAGCTTAGTTGAAAAAAGTACGAGAGTAAAGATTTACAACGAGGCTGGAACGTGAAGCGACAACTCGTAACAGTCGGCAATTCGTAACAAGCGACATTTCGTAACAATATTTTAAGCAGCAAACACTAATTTATGCGCACTATTCCTGTCGTGCCGAATTTAAGCGCAGCAGAGCCAAGCGGAGCAAGCGTATTTTACTATTAAATACTTTATTACGAATTGTTGCCTGTTACGAATTGTCGCCGCTTTTCAACCTCAGCATAACATCACTACAAGTCTGAAATTTTTGTTTGAAAAAACTCCAACCTAGCACATTTCAATTTTCATTTTATTTGCCTTTAAATCGATTTACAATGGTAACAATTTCTAATCAATATACAAGGACCCTTTTTGCCTTTTTATGATGATTTGGGTTGATCAGCAAAAACGCTCTGGCTGATTTATTGTTAAAGGCTCCAGTTTTTCGATGGCGTGGGCGCTCGTTGCTCTTTCCCTCTCCTAATCAGGCTCTTTAAGGAGAGTTTTAAGCATAATGCCAGATTTTCTTCTAGAGTGTGTTTTAGTTTTTTCTTCTTTCTCTTTTCGTTTTCCACGCAAATCAGGTACCAAAATGATCATCGGACTGTGTTGAGCGATATATCATAATAAAGCTCTTTCAGTCGTGACTCGAGCTAGACCTCTTAATGCGAATGTTTTGTTTTAGGTTCTGTTAAATTTAAATTAGCCTGAACACATAAGAAAAGTCAACGTCAACCTTCTAGATTATAAATTTACTATAGAAAAAACGCAAAAAATTATCTCTTGTTCTGGAAAATGAATTATTTGCTCCATTGAAGTCAATTGAGTCGCTAGAAGCCGCATTTTTTTTCAAATCGGTGCCTTTTGCTCATATAAACTTCTGCTCAACAAATTTTCAGATTGCTGGGAAAGAAGGGGGGCCTATTAAATTAGACGATAAGTAAATTAGACGGATGGTACAAAAACGAAACTAGTAGAAATTTATTTCTTACAATTGGAGTTTTGCAAAATCGTCTAAGTTCTTTTTAAGTACCTCAGTCTAATTTGCTTATTGTCTAATTTCTCACCCCCCCCCCCCAAAAACAAAGGAATCACCATATTTTTTTATACTGACCAAAAATTGAAGCCATTGCAATTTCAAGCTGCTCCAAAAAAAGACAGTAAATTGAGTATTATTCTACTGCTGAATTTTTAACAATGATCGAAAAAGAGTATCAATTGAAAGTTGCAAAGTTGCAATTATGAGAAAATAGACAAAAGTGAGAGAGGTTAAAATTGTTTGCAGACATATTGCGGGAGAAAAAGTGTTTCCAGATAACAGTTAAATTTCGGTGGCCAAAAATTTTACAAGTCAATCATGCACAATTTACTCAATTCAAAACTCTCCTGTAATATTCGGACTTGACATTTTATGTTCTTTTTGTATATGTGAAAATTGACTCTTAGGAAAAAATTTGTTGGCCCTTTCCTTTTCATAGCTTTTTCGTCTGAAATGCCAGATCTGTAAAAAAGTAAAATTTGTGTAATTTCGTTTTTGCAGCATCCGTCTAGTTTGCTTATTGTCTTATTTCCTAGGCCCCATCCTGGATGATTTGTAAAAGAAGGAAATCAGCACGCGGTAAAAAATCAATTCAAAAACCTCTGAAGTTTATAATTTCAAAACTTTTATATTGTACTTTTTGATGTTAAAAAAGAAGATGTGTTCCTTATAATCTTCATGATAGCTTTACAAGTAATTTTCCATGTATTTTTTATACAATTAATCAGCATTGGTTTGGCGTTTATCATGATTGCTCATTTGTTTTTTTTAATTTTCATGTTGATTAGGAAAAAAATGCAACTGAAAATTATCATCAATTAAATAATCTTGAAATTGACATTACGACGTCACACTTGTAAATATTGTACCGGCTTGATTTGCACTAACTTCATTTCTCTGAACTGGATTTCACATACGACCAATGAAATGGAATCATCGAAAGACGAGTGCTTGAACAACAGGCGGCTTTTAGTTAGCGTAGCGAGCAAGTATCAGGAACCCAGAGGCGATGCAAAATTCAGAGACATAAAGTTTTGGATTCCACGGACAATAAAAAAAATTGCGCTGCTAAATTTTTTGATGACAATTTGAATGCAGGAACATCAGCTTTTATCCTCCTAGAGCCCCTAATTTTTAGCACGCTAAAAAATCTCTTTTCTACATTACGAGGCCAAACTGTGCACTGGATAGGAGCACAATTTTGTGTCTGTATGTTCCTGGATTCCAGAGACAAGTCTTTAAACATGTTACAATTTTATCGGAACGATCAAAGAGAAGGAAAGAACAAGAGAAGAACAAAGGGAGTGTCCTTGTTGCGGAATCCGCTTACAATGCACAAAATGCACAGTTTGGCCTCGTAATGTAGTTTAAGCGCTGATAATTGGGACTGATTAACTGTCGGTTCAGCAACTCTTCTTAAAAACAACCTCTACCTATACTATTGTCCCAATTGCTGAAATCGGATTGTTCAAAGCGCTGAAAGAAGGGGCTATCGAACCAAATTTTAGTATCAGATTTCCTATATCAGAGAGGTAAGAGGAAAAGAAACATTACGAGGCCAGACTGTGCACTGGATAGGCGCACAATTTTGTGTCTGTATGTTCCTGGATTCCATAGACAAATCTTTAAAGTTGTTAAAATTTTGTCGGAACAATCAAAGAAAATGAAAGAACAAAAGAAGAAAAGAGGGAGAGTCCTTGTTGCGGAATCCGCTTACAATGCTCAAAATGCACAGTTTGGCCTCGTAATGAAACTGATTTGAATCTGGAATTATTTTGAAAGCATCCGAAAACATCAAATGCAACTTTTTGGCTTCAAAATTTTTTATATCATCAGTTAGAAAAAAACGCACTTTAGCGCACAATTTTTCAATTTTGAAGGTTCTGTTTGATTTTTTTCACATGCGTTTCAGACCAGATAAGTAACAGTTTACATTGGAATTACAAATTTGCTCGCATCTCGATTTTGTCACAAACTTTCTCAAAGCAAAATATAGCTGTTGCTTATCTACTACATTGAGGAGAAAACCAACCCGCATCCAGTTTCAAGCGTTAAAAATGAATTATATTACGATTTTAGTACCAGTCTTACTAAAATTGAGAAACAATCGATTTTAATCAATTATTAATCGAATATAATCTCTTTTTTTTAAAATCGAATTATAATTAATTATAATCCATTATAATTGATTATAATCGATTATTTATCCGCTATATTCGTCTATTTTTCGATACAATTATGATCGATTGAAATTGATTACAATACATTATTTTTATTCAACTTTCCATCTCATTAATTTTGCACAAAAATCCCTTTTGTTTGGCCATTTTGTCTTCGAAATTGCATTTAAATTGGATATATTTTATGCTTTTTGTAGACGTTCGTTCTACGAAAAATGAAAGAAATTTGTTTTAAGTTTTCCAATTGAGTCCAATTTATGGTTTTTTTTTTCATTTCTTCCCCATTAGAGTTGTTTTTTGATGCATACTTTAAGCTTTTTAAGCACCAAAACATCAGCAAATTAATTTAGTTTCATGATTGATTCGGAAGATTTATTTTTCATCTACCGCGGGAACCTTTCCACTCATATGTAAAGATCTCTATGAAACTTTTGTTTCGTGGTAAAACTTGTATTCAGATGAACCAATGTGTTCAAGAGATCTCTCTTTTAGAGATTTTCCTATTGACACAAAATTAAAACCCATAAGATATAATTCGGATAAAGTTTTGAAATGACAAAGCTTCGGCAAAACAAGAGATTGTAATTGATTTTAAGGGTTTTTTAAAGAATTATAATCAATTATAATCGATTATAAGAGATTGTAATCTCTTGGAAAATTTCACGATTATAATCAATTTTAAATCCTTTAAACATCTAATTCTGGTATTTATAATCAATTATAATTGTCAAAAAATCACTGTGCTTGTTTTATATGCATTTATAATCTTGTTTTTTATGCATCTATACTCTACATTTGCGTTGCAACATCCTCCCCCCCCCCCCTGAAGAAGGAAGAACCGGAGCGAGCTTAACGGTCGGCCGCTTGACTTCACAGGTTGCGGTCCTGACAAGGGCGTATCGGGCGCAACCGTTCTGTCCGTAGTTTAGCTTGACGATTCGGGCGAGAGGGTAGTACCCACGCGGACTATCGGGCTCAATCACCCACACGAGATCGCCTGTTTTAAGAGTGAAGTCAGAATGAGTGTGCCACTTGACACGCTTATTCAGCGAGGGAACATATTCTCGAAGCCAACGAGACCAAATCGCGTTAGCATATGACTGCGCTCGCACGTACCTTTTTTTGTGATCGAATTGCTCCCCGGGTAAAAGCGAAGGAAAGCTTGTGGCATGTTCTCCAAGCAAAAAATGGTTTGGGGTAACGCTTCTAACTCACGTGAATCAGTACTAACGGGAGTAATTGGCCTCGAATTCAAAGCCTGCTCAACTAAGCAGAGTGTTGTTCCTAACACCTCTTCAGTGACTCGCCTACTGCATAGGATATCGTACAGCACGCGCTTTACGCTTCGGACGAGGCGTTCCCAGGAGCCGCCATGATGGGGTGCGCCTGGCGGGTTAAATTTCCAAGTAACACCTTTGTGTGCAAAAATGGTCGGAGCCCCAAAAGTTCATGCCGTTATCCGACCAGATTGTGCTTGGCGTGCCACGACGCGCAATGAACCGTTCAATGCCCATGACACAAGAACTGGTGTCCAGAGATGGTACAATCTCAAGGTGTACAGCCCTGGTGGTGAGGCAAGTAAAAAGAAATCCCCATCTTTTTTCAGTGCTTCTGCGAACCGGAACGTAAAGCGGTCCAAAGTAATCCACACCCGTATGATTGAAGGGTGGTTGCTTGTATCCTAGACGTTTGACAGGTTAATCGGACATAATTGGCTGGATGGTGCTTGCTTTGCGTTTACGGCATGTTACACATTGATTTTCGATAGACCGAAGTAGTCGACGCAACCCAAATATTGCATATTTCATATTTAAAACGGAGCGCATGTAATCTAATCCTTGATGAAAATGCTTATGGTGGAGGCTGCGGGCCAACAAACGAACTAGGATATGTCGGGCGTCGAGTAAGATTGGGTGTTTAGTATCAAAGTCGGTATTCACTAAGTGCACAATCCGTCCGGTGGAACGAATGATACCAGCGGGACCGATAAATGGCGAGTATGTGGCAATTTTACTACTATTCTTAATAGGTTTGCCAGCGGTGAGTCTTTTCAACTCAACGGGGAAGCATTCCATCTGAGCAAGATGAATCAGTTTGTTTTCTGCAATATCAAGTTCAGTGGGGTCGGTGATTCGTAAGTCCTTACCACGAAAATGCTTATGTGAAGGCAGCATCCTCAACATAAAAGCGACTACTCGTTTAAATCTCGTACAGGAACTGAACCTTTCTCAATTGAACCCATGTTCGAGATGTTTGATGGATGTGACATCGGTGACGAAGGAAGATGATGTCTCCAAGCAATTATCAACATCACAAGAAGGACACTCCAAACGAATTTTATTTATTACACGTTCGTCGGGTATAAACGGCCAAACAGTAGTCCTGAGAATGCTCAGACCAAGAACCCAATTGCTATCCTTGAGGGCTTCCGAAGAAATCCCCCGCGTACCGGTATCATCTGGATTATCGCCGATCAGAACATGGTGCCACTCATCAATAGTGGTCGATTCGAGGATTTCGCCGACACGATTAGCGACGAATACAGGTAATTTTTCAGTGGAGTTTAGCCACTGCAAAACTTTTGTACTATCTCTCCACATGTAGACATGATTAATAGAGACGGTAAGGGCGGTCAGTATATCATCTTTTAGTCGTGTGGCGAGCAGAGCAGCTTGAAGCTCTAGCTTCGGTATAGATAGCGCTTTCGTGGGCGCAACGCGCGCTTTACCAAAGATGAAGGATATTTGAGTTTTGTGCGAGCTCGAGAGTCGCCCACGCAAAAATCCAACCTCACAGAAAACGTCCTGCGAGCTATCATCGAACATGTGGAGCTCAATTTGATCAACAGGCTCTGTGAAATAACAACGGGGAATAGTCAATTGCCCTAAGAGAGGGAGACCGGAGTGCCACTCGAGAAACTTATCTCTTATGTCTTCTGGCAATTCGTCGTCCCAACTTTGACCACTGATTTTCCAAATATCTTTGAGTAAAAGCCGGGCCCTAACTGTGAATGGAGCTACTAACCCAACAGGGTCAAACACAGAAGAGACGAAACTCAAGACGGTTCGTTGAGTTATTGCTTTATCGAGAGGACGATCCACGCCTCTGCTAACAACCAATGTGTCTTTCACATGGTCCCACTTAAGACCTAAGACGTGTGATGATTGTTCGGCACCGTTACATATTTCCGTGATGGGTGAAGACGAAGTTTCGGATTCCTCGGGGTTCATTGCTGAAGTGATTTCATCAGCATTACCAACAAATTTAGTGGAGGAACATACCCTCTATATCCGCGGAGACGGCGTGCTTGTGTTGACGGAATCGCAAAAGTACAAAAATTAAATTTTGGAGTATGTCCGGACCCACCAACAAGGACTTATCTAAGGATGTGCCGTGAAACTTAGAAGCCCCATTAAGGACTCGGCGCACCTTACCCGGCTTATTCGGATTTACGACGGGATGGTGCGGAAGATACCACTCGCGATCGGAACGCTTACGTGGATCATGCGTTACGACGGTAACAACATAGCCTTTCCTGATGTCCTCTCTAACTGTTTCTGCGTATCTTCCGCGCAGCTTAGGGTCTTTACTTAACCTTCTCTCCAATGTTTTAAATTGGGCGAGTGACGAGTAATAGTTGTTTGGTAGACTGACATTACTATCAATCCAAAGTATAGGCACATTGTATCTATCGCCATTGTGAACGGTTTCAGAATTTAGGATGGATAAAGCATGTTTATCCGCGGCGGAACGGGCATCGACTTGTTTGAAAGCACCATACGACTCCAACTCGTAACAGGATTTTATCTGGTCGGTCAGAGAAGAATCTTCAACAACACACTTGACAAACGAAGAAGTAGAAATAACGGACGGCGGCAACGGACCACTTATGACCCAACCTATCGGTAGGCGAACGGAACACGGGGAGTTTTTATCATCTCCCAAGATGAACTCAATGGGTCTAACGGCGTGGTAGTAGTCTTGTCCGATACTAACTTCAACGTCCTCATAAGTATATTGAGTGGGCTTAATGGGTGCTAATTGTGGATATTTATTCTGCAAATTAGCAATTTTGATTAATTCGGAACCAATCCGAATATTGTCTTTAACATATGCACAGAGAGAAAATACGAAATCACTATTATTCGGCTCGGAGGAAACTGTAAACTTGACCCTCTGAGTCTCAACAACGGTGGTTGAATTGAAAACACTAATTGACAAGTTAACGGGCTCCCCTACTAAGCCGAGACGGTTTACGAGTGACGAAGACACCCAGGAGTGAGTCGATGCACTATCACGAAGAACCAACGTCAGGAGACTGGTTACATCCGAGGATACACCAAGTGTTGCAATTGGCTACAACCCTTTAGAAGATTCAATGTCATGTACATCACTAACAGCGGCAATGTAGGAAGTGTTTGTATACTCCTTGGATTTGTTTGTTCCAGCCTTATTCGAGACCTTTGAATTTCCTTCCGAGGAAATTTTCTTTCGGCTCCATGGAGCAAGACATTATGTGTGCTATCACACTCTGGCTTTGGGCACTTTTTCACTCTAGAACATTGCCGGAAACTATGATTGCCATTGAGGCAAGCAAAGCAAAGTTTCTGTTCAGCTACGTATTTTGCTCGCTGAGTAGCATTTTTTCATCCATGTTTCGTCCATGTTTTTCACAAATTGATAATATTCTACGGATGCTCACTTATAGAAAACAATCAATAAAATGAGATACTGTTTTGGCACGTAATTAAATTTGCATTAACAAATCAACATTAGGTTACAAGATGGGGGAACTTGACGTCTCAAAGCTTCTGCCTGAAGCCTATTTTTTATAGCTTTCCGAGCTTTAAGGGGTAAGCGGTTCCGCTTCTTACATGTCTTAAGGATGTTAAGATTAGCGCTATAATGCCTTAGAAGGAGGAGAGTCTTTAACTCAAGGGAATGAGGCTGGTGAAGCTCTTTGTACTTCTCAATTAGTACCTGGTCCTCAGCCTTACGCTTAGAGATAAAGTCTTTGACGACGTTCAGAACGAGAATACCTTAATAATAAAGGGAATGAGGCTGGTGAAGCTCTTTGTACTTCTCAATTAGTACCTGGTCCTCAGCCTTACGCTTAGAGATAAAGTCTTTGACGACGTTCAGAACGAGAATACCTTAATAATAAATTGACAAGTTGCTCACTACTCAGCTTGCGGTTATTGTTGCTGCGGTGCCTACTTATCGAGTTATTAATGGCGTCGTGCCAAATTACACGGTCGTTACGGTGCGACAAGTAGTGATGAAGGTAGTACAGTATTGTTTTCTGAGAGTACCTAGCGTTAAAGTTCAAACTTAAACCTGGCTTCGTAAAGCAAGTATCTTTGAAACACTTCTGGGACGGAGCGGGAAGTTTTAGGAGCGCGTGATCCAAGGAACTAGCTCCTAGAATGAATACCATACACTTAGGGGACCTATGCGACGGCTTCGTTACGCTTAAGTACCAATGGGGTTGGAATATTAAGTAGGTTGGTTGAACTCCAACAACACACACGGAGTAAACCTCAGGATGAAAGAATTCGACTTTACTCACTTAATATCACCGTACCTGACCACTTAACTTTACTGTCACGCAACGAAGTCAATAATCGGACGGGCTGAAACGGCTTTGTTTTACTTGAAGCGAACTGGCTTTCAGTTTCACCAATGGTGGGTGGGGGATTAGGCAAATTGGTTAAGTTCCAACAACACACGCGGAAAAAACCTGAGGATGAAAAAACTCAACTTAGTTTGCCTGATAATTTGCTACCAGACCACCTACCATAAAGTTGGTGCCATGTAACAGCACAGTTTCGCAGAATTCTGGTGACGGTTTGAGGAATTTTTGGCAATTTTTTTTTACTTTTTTCACAAAGTTTTTCGGAAAACTTTGGTCAGCAGGTTCGAGTCATAAACCAATCCAAAAAACTAGTCCAATACCTCTTGTCTATGTTCCGAGTTCACGAATTAGTATTCCGTTCACACATATCCAAAAAATTTTGGTATCGAGAAAAAATGTCAAGTAAATTGTCTAAGTACCGATTGTAAGATTTTTGAGTTCAACGGAACTGTCCAAAAATTTGGGTATTGAGAAAAATTACCGGGGGCTAGCTTGCAGGAAAGTTTCTAGCATATGTGACATAGTATATAAATTTAAAGCACGAATGGAGAGTTTTAAAAGTTTTGGAAACTTCTTACAGTTTTTAATTGAAGATTGGCGACACCGGTTTCGGATTATCAAACCATCGGCCAGACGCAGAGAAGTTGTTCCATGATGGCTTCTATCACTTCCACAAAACGTCTGTAACTGGCCTGAGCTTGACAACTCAATCGACACCTGAATTTCTCGGTAGGCCTCTCTGTCAGCTTTCGGCTAGTAGCACAATTTCGGTCAATTTCGCACTGTCTGATGATTTTTTGTCTAACTGTGCAGTTTGACAACTTTCGCGGCTTTTTTAGGCTAGCCGGACACTCTGTTAAAAATTTCGACGTTTTTTCGGCTAACCACACAATTCGGCCTGGTGATCACTTTGACGATTTCGTCCAATGGCACAGTTTGGCCAAATGAACACTTTCGCCCAATTCGGCCAATTGAACAATCGGCCAACTGGACACTCGACCAACTGGACACTCGGGCAACTGGACAACCGTGACTCGAGCAACTCGAACAACTTCGGCCAGCCAACAGCACTCGTGGCGACTGCACTATTGTCGGTCTAATGCACGGATTTTCCCGTGCACTCTCACTTTCGGCTAAGTGAGCGTGACGTCGTGCAAAGATTTCTGACTGTCCTTTCGGTCCCCGAAAGTAGTCGTGAAGAAAAAGACCTCGGTGTCCCTTGTGGGGCGCCAAAATATGCTCGCTCAATCTCCGTAAGTTGGTAAAAAACTATGCAGTCGAATGCTTTGAATTATAGAGAGTATTTATCGGCAAAAACTCTCGGAAACTCAATAATTTATCATATTTTTGGTCAAGCATAACATCATATAACTTCAATTCTCAACTTGTTTTGGTACAAATCGGCGCAAGCTAGCCACAAGAACCGGTCGGTAATGTCCTTGAGACAAATTCCTCTTTTTCGTGGTCAGCCTTAATCAAGGCTGAACCGAATTAGAACCAAAAAACAGTAAAAAACGGTCAAATGGGGCTATAGCCCCTCGGGTCTACATGTCTTAAGGTCTGCATATCTGGGGACTCGAACCCGGTTGACCGGCGTAAGAGACTTGTCTCTAGGCCGCTCGGCCAATTGTGCTTGTTTTATATGCATTTATACTCTTGTTTTATATGCATCTATACTCTACATTTGCGTTGCAACACAGAGCATTCTTCAGTTCAATTTGGAATGGTTCCTATCACGTTTTAAATCTCCGATTACATATTAATAGCTTGACAAACATTGCGCATTAATTGTCCCAAATTGGCCTCATTGACAAATTTATACCGTCTTAAATTTGTGGAAATGATCACATGTAAAATACTTTTTTAATTGCGAGCTAATGATGACATTAACATTTGAAAGATAATCAAAAGTTCTGTTAAAATGGTTATTTAAAAAGTCAAAACTTGTATTGAGAAAAAAAAATTCCGTCACTTTCTTTGAAAATTGGGAAAAAAGGAACAAAAAATTATCAGAAAACAAATGCGGAACAAGCAACTGTTTTCAAAACGGTAGACGGAAATTAAAAATTATTTAAAGTATTTGTTCAACTTTGATAATTTTGATGGTTGTAATTTCGTTAATTATCCTGACTGCAAAACTTTATCAGATCAGCAAAAACTACTATCACGTAAATACAAGGGTTATATAATTTTCAAAAACTAAGCTTGAACTGTAGGCTAGTGACATGGCTGTTTGAATTTGCTTAAAAACACTTCTTATTTTATAGTACATGTTAGATCAATCAAAAATTCGTTCGGCATAAATTTAGTTGCTGATTTTAATGCATCTGTGAAACAGACAGAAAAATTGACGCCTTTCACAAGAAATCAGCCAGAGCCTTTTTGCTGATCAACGCAAATCTTCATAAAAACGCCAATACAAAATACAAACGCATATTATTGTATAATTTTTTGTTAACTTACTTCTGCAACTTGACTTCAGAAGAATTGCGACATTCTGATAACTCAGATTTTTTCAAACCGTCTGACAGGAGTTTGACATATTGGGCTCAAAATAAAAAACGCGCTGCATTGGCATTTCTCAATGCAACTTTTTTTCGACAATTTGAAAAATTTTGACATTTTCAATGACATTTTGAGATGCCGACAAAACTTCCCGTTTTCTTTCAACTCGTGGGTAAGGGTCTGAAATATTCCAGCTCATAAATCACTTAAAGTTAATTGAAAGGCAAACTACTTTAAACATTTCGTTACTAGACGCAAAACATACCATCAGTGTGCACTTATCATTAAATTTGGAGGGAAGATACTAACAAAATGAACGTGTTGGGATATTCAAATTGAACCAAGCATGCAAAAGGCCAGTCAAAACAATCAGGTACTTTCCAGATACAATCAGGTACTTCCACCAGTAATTTAACTTAGTTTGCGGCGCGAGTCTCCGTTTGCCTCGGCGTATCTTAATTGATAGTCACTTCAGCTAATTTCTAGATAATTTGCATGAAAAATATTGAAAATTGAAATATAAATTTTTTGCTCTTGTATTTCACTTTTTCTCCTCTTGAATATGAAAAAAAACATTGCTCGGCAAAATTTAAATGTATCGGAACATTCTGTGCAATTGGCTTAAATTCTGACTGTTTTGATCTGTTTATACTGCAATTAAAGTCTCGAGGATTAGTTACATGATAAATTTTGTACTTTCATTGAAAATGACGAGATAATTAAGGTAGGACGTGGTTTATTTTTCTTCAGACAAATTTCGACTCTTAACTTGCAATTAATTTCGGAAATTTCAAAAAAGGCCAAAAGAGATTGAGGCATTGAGCTCAAATTTGAAAAATGAAGCATAATTGTTGCGATATTTTTTCGCAAGTTCTGGGGGTTTGAAAATTGGCATTAGGCCAACTTTGGAAGTTTCATGCCAGGCAATTACTTTTTTTTTATTGGCGATGAAGGTAAGTGGCTATACCTTTTGTAATGAAGAGGATAAACCGTATGTCAAGTTATGGATCAAACCAATTTTCCGTTTTCAGCTCAATCAAGGCACGATTTGATTTTTGTCAAACTGGCAATAGATAATAAGTTAATCAGCGCAATTTTCTCAACTGCAACCCAAATTGTCAAAATGGTAATGTGTTTTTTTCATGGTAACGCATCTAGCATCGAATAAAAGACTTTTTCATTTAAAACAATTACAAAAACAATGTAGTCACACTTACTGTTCCCAATTTTCAAGAAAGTACGGAATAAACATGCTCGGTGTTTTTTTCTAATTCAAACTAATTTTATAAAATTTTGGTCCCTCGGCGGACCGATCTTTTGATCTGCAAGGGCGCAGCCGTGTGTGCTTACAAATATAGTGAAGTGCCACGAGTCTGTAAAAACTGGTCCTTTTATACTTTACACATAGAAAATTATTCCGCGCTATCAAATCGTTGCAAACTGAATTGAGGCAGCTAATTGATTTCAATGACGTCATACATGACTCAAATTGACATACTAAAATAGTATCAGCCAATAATCATTGCCAATATTTAAATTACCCTAAAATATTCGCGAGACCAATTAATGAGCAGTCAGATCAATCAGGGTTATTTTGAAAAAACCAAAAATTAAAAAGAAAAGTTTTGATTGAAAAAGGCGAACTCAATTGTACTAAACTTTATGAAAGGAGTGTTGGACTGAAATCAATATCCGTATACTTAACATTGCTTCCTTTAATAACTAATTCTTTACGCAAGCCAATTCCAAAGCGTTTTTTGCATCCATTGTTGATCACGGTGTTGAATCAATGAATAATTTCTTGCCTAACTAATTGAGGCTACCTACTTGGTCTCATTAAAAAGATTTGTTGTCAGTCCTCTTAAATATATTACACTTTCCGAACAAAAAAAATTATCTGAAATTTGTTTTTAGTTATTGATTGATTGATTGACTTGCTCCCGAAGTGTGTTTTACTGACTTTTAATAAATCATGGATTTTTGTTGATCAGTGTGTTGATTTTTCTTTAGACATTTTTTAAATTTTATAATTAGTCATTGAATGGAGTTTCTTAATTTACTGAAAGTTATTGATGACCTGAGCTTAAAAACTCATTAAAATATAAAAATTTTGGGAGCTCAAAAAATGTTTGAAGGTGATTTGCGGCCAGCTATTTAAGACTAATCAAACGTAGCTAGACGAGAATCGGATTTAAAGAAAATTTTTCGAAAAAAAGCGTTTGGGAAAAAGCAAGTTTTTTTCTCGTTTTTTTGAAGTTTCAGAAGTTTTTGATTTTCTAAAAACAGAAAAATTCCTAAAACCTTAACGCCTGGATAACTGAGTGTTATTTGAGCGCACTATATTAATCACAACTGAAACAAGAAGGCTCGTACCGTAAAAAAAAATATTGGGGACCACTTTTTTTTATCAGACCGCTGTTTTAGCATTAAAAATGTAATATAGGTTATTTTAAATAAAATTTTTTTGAATAGTTTGGAGAATTCAGCAATATATGACGCGTAGATGATTGTCCGAAGAAAAACTCGTAGACTGGGGTTGATATTCCCTAAAATGACAATTACCTCATGGTTTGTCAAAAAATTCAAAGAAAAGCAAACAATTATAGCTGCAAACAGTTGATTTTGCGCATTTTGTTTCTCAAGTTGAACGTGAGCGGAACAGAGCAAAGAGGAGCATGTGGTCACTTATCGCCAATGCCGCGTTCGAAGCTGCATTCTTGTTTTTGAACGGGTTTGAGTCTGCTAAAAACCGGTCTTTTAGAAAACCGGTCTTTTAGAAAATCCTGGCCAACAATTCTTAGCTCGAGGAAACTTGTAGAGGCTATTTTCATGCGCGGTGAAGTCCCATTTGTACCAACGTTCATTTGTACCAAAATGAAAAATCTGTCTTATTTGTATCAAAATTATTCAACTCTCTTTCTGATTGTTCGAATTGTGAGCCAACGAATTATTTCATTAAATTCTACTGTTCAAACAGAAGAAAACTAAGCAGAAGAATAGTGACCGCCGCAGTCGCACCAACGTGTTGCGAGCTTGCCAACAGAGGGTAGGACTCGATACAAAAACTAAAGCAGGTTATCGCCGCGAAGCGGCGACGCGCGCGTAGCGAGTCCTCCGGCGACCTTAAAGCAATAGCTTGAAATAGTCGGCTTAGTAGTCTTTGGCCAATTGCATATTTTTGGTACTAACTCTATTAATTTTTTATTTTGGTACAAATGGGACTGATATATCATTTTGGTACTAGTGAATACCCACCTTCATGCGCATAGAACAGGTCACATAAAAGTTCTCAGCCTATCAATAGCCTTTAAATTGTCAAAATCTGAGTGATTTTGTTGATTATTTCCGTCCAACTTTTCAAAAACGAGAATTCCGATTGACTGATAAAATGTTCCTGCAAACTTTCGTTAATTTCATAAAGGACTCCCCGGAAACTTAGAAAATCTGGACGAAATCTGAAAATATCGATGAAAATTATGCTTCCACAAAAATTTTAAATGTTCATGCTTTTCTTAAATAAAAAAACTCAGTATTTGAAACTCACTTGCTGCTTGTTCTTGAGTTTGAAGTCGCGCTGAAACAAATTTTAAATGTAAAATCCTCAGTTTTTTCAAGACAAATTTTTCGAAGTTTTAAAATTCAGAAGTGTAACTCAACTTACAGTCAAAAGAAAAGACGAAATCTGTCGTTTTTGGGAGAAGAGAAAAATATTTCAGCTGCTGTGCTTCCTGGAACCGAAAACAGGCGCACCTTCCTGATTGCATTGAATATTGTGTAACAGAGTCGTTCGTATATTTCCCGAGTTCATTGCAAAATTCCATGCATGACAGCTGATTGTGAGCCCACGAAACTTTGATTGCGGATCCGAGATCGTTACTTTTCTCAACATTATGATTAGTAAAATTGTACTCATTTTTCGACAATTTGGACTCACAAAGAAAGTTGATAAAGAAGAAAATATACAAGCTCAGAAACAGCCATTTTTTCATATCTGCGGATTAATTTGAACTTATTAATTTTTCAGTTATTCTTACATCAATTTTCACAATTATGAAAATTTAATGCGGATCGCTTACGATTCATTATAATTTCATTGCCAATTATGATGGTCTCTTGATCTCAGCTGGAAAACCAAAAAACAGATAAAATTTTATCACTTGAAATTTTATCAGTTTCTACTTTGAAATCTCAAGTAGAGAGCAAACAAAATATTTCCGACTCGCTAAACGTAGGAAACAGACGAAGTTTTCCAAACAAGACGGCGGAAAAAATTTCTTGCAGCAATTTGTTTCTTCTTTAATCGAGCTTTTAATTCATTGCAATGTTATTTTATTTTAGCTCAAGTGGCAGCAGCTTAGTTGAAAAAAGTACGAGAGTAAAGATTTTCAACGAGGCTGGAACGTGAAGCGACAACTCGTAACAGTCGGCAATTCGTAACAAGCGACATTTCGTAACAATATTTTAAGCAGCAAACACTAATTTATGCGCACTATTCCTGTCGTGCCGAATTTAAGAGCAGCAGAGCGAAGCGGAGCAAGCGTATTTTACTAGCAAATACTTTATTACGAATTGTTGCCTGTTACGAATTGTCGCCGCTTTTCAACCTCAGCATAACATCACTACAAGTCTGAAATTTTTGTTCGAAAAGTATTCCAACCTAGCACATTTTATTTTTCATTTCTTTGCCTTTAAATCGATTTACAATGGTAACAATTTCTAATCATTATACAAGGACACTATTTGCATTTTTATGAAGATTTCGGTTGATCAGCAAAAACGCTCTGGCTGATTTATTGTTAAAGGCTCCAGTTTTCGATGGCGTGGGCGCTCGTTGATCTTTCCCTCTCCTAATCAGGCTCTTTAAGAAGAGTTTTAAGCATACTGCCAGATTTTCTTCTTGAGTGTGTTTTGGTTTTTTCTTCTTTTTCATTTCGTTTTCCACGCAAAATCAGGTACCGAAATGATCATCGGACTGTGTTGAGCGATATATCATAATAAAGCCCTTTCAGTCGTGACTCGAGCTAGACCTCCTAATGCGAATGTTTTGTTTTAGGTGCTGTTCAACTTGAATTAGCCTGAACACATAAAAAAAGTCAACGTCAACGTTCTAGATCATAAATTTACTATAGAAAAAATGCAAAAAATTATCTCTTGCTCTGGAAAATGATTTATTTGCTCCATTGAAGTGAATTGAGTCGCTAGATGATCAGAGTCAAGTCTTAGTGGTTACAAAATATGTCCGTTACGAGGTCAAACTGTGCACCAAATAGGTGCATAATTTGGTGCCTGTATGTCAGTGGAATCCAGAGAAAATTCTCTATACTTGTTCCAAATGAGGGTGCACATTACTTACAAAGTTTCTGCGGATTCCGCGAAAAATAAAATTAAAATTTTTCGGCTCAATTGCTTTGTCGCAAAATCCGCAATAAGCGAAAATAGCTAGTTGTTCTGGATTCCACAATAATATGCAGATTCCGCAAAATGTAAGTGGATTAAGAAATAATTATAGGATTATGCAAATCTTGTTAGTGGAGTCAACAAAGATAAGCTATTCCGCAATTTTTAAGCTGATTCCGCATTTTTTATACTAGTTCTTGTGTATGAACAGTTAAAAGCTACAGCTCTAACTATATCTAGCAAAACCAGAAGCAGAATTTAAAAGCAAGGACAATCATTTTCCGCGGAATCCACGAACAAATTTTAAACTTTTGGTTTACTAAATCGGTTGATGTTACTCTTAGGAAAAGGGATATCTTTTTCAACAAGCTATTTCGGACCATATCACCAAATACGCTCATGATTTGTAATTAGTTTTCAATGTTTATCCCAAAGATTTGAGCAAATTTCAACCCATTAATCCCAAAGGTTTGAGATTAAATTTTACACAATAATCTCATCTCAATACTGCCACTTGAGGGCATTATTGAGATATGAGTAGTTTCACACCATAGTGAACAGTGTTTAATGAGGATCGGGATATCAGTTAATAGACGGCTAATTTGATGGACGGCAATACTTGAGATGAGATGAAAGTGAATTCAAATCATGGGAAGCATATTTTTTGGGAATCGGGCTATTTAATTGGGTGATTGCATTTTTAAAAGAGTAAAAACTGATATAACTAACAAAAAAAAATTTTCCCTTAATTTGAGAAAGAAAACTATCAGCGGAATTATTAAACTACACTAACAAAGACTAAATTGCAAAGAAATTGTTTTAATTGTATTGAGTTGGTTAATTTAATTGAATTGAACTGACAAAATAGTTTACTTCAGTTTGTTTAATTGACAGGAATTGTGGTTGGGGTCAAGTTGGCAAACCCGTTTGCGGGTTAGTTGGCAGGAACTGAGATCGTTTGTTCTTCAGCAGTTTGTTCAGTTGGAAGAAATTGAGATTGCAGGTAATTTGGCGAGCGTTTGGGCGTACTTTGGCAAAAATTGAGATTGATCTCGCTGGTGATCATCTCGTAAACCAAAGATTTAATTTTAAGATGCTACTTGCATTTTCTCTTTCTTGATAGCCAATTTTTGCCTGAAAAACTGCTAAAAAATTTTAATCAAAATTTATATTTGAATAATCTATCTCAGGGGAAACAATTTTTCGTTTTGACATTTACAAATACAAAGTTTTCTGAGAGTTTTTCAAAAACTCTCAAAAATTTTTGGCGGACAAAACAATTGTGTCGAAAATCTTAAAGGTATTGTTTCGCGGAATCCGCAGAAGCTTTAAAAAAATATGCTCTCACATTTAGAATACGTTTAGAGAATTGTATCTGAATTCCACTGAGATACAGACACCACATATGCACTACAGTTTGGCGTGGTAATTGACTTACCCTGTATCCATTAAGACTTACTTCTGATCATTGGACACGCCAAGTACAATTTTTCTAATATTTTTTCTCATCTATGGCTTTTGGAGACCAGTTTAATATCTACTCAAAGCTAATTGGTGCAATTAGCTTTTTCTTAATAAAATTTTAATTTTCGCCATTATAATCTTTTTTTTTGGCGAACTACTGAAAATTGTATTTATATTATCTCAAACATTTTATGGTAATTGTTCATTGATACATTATATACTTTTCGCTTAATTTGCTTTAGAAATAAATACAACAAAATATTAATAAATACAACAAAATATTAATTTAATTTTAAAGTTTTATTTAGAAACAATTTATTTTTTTAATTTTTCCAGCATCAATTTGAAGTTTCGAGAACAAAAGTTTCGTAAGATTTAGTCCTACTTGATGCAGTGAAAACAACATTCTAGGGGCCTTCAAATGTCGGATTTTCTTTAAAATACAAGTTATGCACAAAAATACAAAGCATAAAACCAGGAATATCTAATCAAAGCCAATTCATCATTTTATAGAAGATTCCCTGGTAACCGCTCCAATTGATGATTTTGCAGCTTGTTAAGAAATATAGCGGATCATGTTAACTATTTTACCCCCCCCCCCCCCCTATGGTACTTTGTAAAGAATCCATCCCCCCTATAAAACACATTTTATTTATGCTCAACTTGATTGGTTTTCTATTTCTCAGAAATGCGTTCTATCGCATTCCTATTGGTTGACGTTATTTCAATTCGCATTCCTATTGGTTGACGTTATTCCGAAAAATTTCATCCAAACCTTGTTAACTATCCCCCCCCTCCTATTGCAAAAGGGGGGAAATAGTTAACAAGATCCAATATAGCAACAGAAGGATAAAACTAGTTTTAATTTCTACAATTAAGCCGCAACTTTTTTTCAAATCGGTGCCTTTTGCTCATATAATTTTCTGCTCAACAAATTTTCAGATTGATGGGAAAGAAGGGGGGCCTAGTAAATTAGACGATAAGTAAATTAGACGGATGTTACAAAAACGAAACTAGTAGAAATTTATTTCTTACAATTGGAGTTTTGCAAAATCGTCTAAGTTCCTTTTAAGTACCTCAGTCTAATTTGCTTATTGTCTAATTTCTCACCCCCCGAAACAAAGGAATCACCATATTTTTTATACTGACCAAAAATTGAAGCCAGTGCAATTTCAAGCTGCTCCAAAAAAAAGACAGTAAACCGAGTATTATTCTACTGCTGAATTTTTAACAATGATCGAAAAAGAGTATCAATCGAAAGTTGCAAAGTTGCAATTATGAGAAAATAGACGAAAGTGAGAGAGGTTGAAATTGTTTGCAGACATATTGCGGGAGAAAAAGTGTTTCCAGACAACAGTTAAATTTCGGTGGCCAAAAATTTTACAAGTCAATCATGCATAATTTATTCAATTCAAAACTCTCCTGTAATATTCGGACTTGACATTTTATGTTCTTGTTGTATATGTGAAACTTCACTCTTAAGAAAAAATTTTGTTGGCCCTTTCCTTTTCATAGCTTTTTTGTCTGAAATGCCAGATCTGTAAAAAAGTAAAATTCGTCTAATTTCGTTTTTGCAGCATCCGTCTAGTTTGCTTATTGTCTTATTTCCTAGGCCCCATCCTGGATGATTTGTAAAAGAAGGAAATCAGCACGCGGTAAAAAATCAATTTAAAAACCTCTGAAGTTTGTAATTTCAAAACTTTTATATTGTACCTTTTGATGTTAAAAAAGAAGATGTGTTCCTTATAATCTTCATGATAGCTTTTCAAGTAATTTTCCATGTTTTTTTTATACAATTAATCAGCTTTGGTCTGGTTTTTATCATGATTGCTCATTTGTTTTTTTAATTTTTATGTTGATTAGGAAAAAAATGCAACTGAAAATTATCATCAATTAAATAATCTTGAAATTGACATTACGACGTCCCACTTGTAAATATTGTACCGGCTTGATTTGCACACACTTCATTTCTCTGAACTGGATTTCACATACGACCAATGAAATGGAATCATCGAAAGACGAGTGCTTGAACAACAGGCGGCTTTTAGTTAGAAGGCAAGTATCAGGAACCCAGAGGCGATGCAAAATTCAGAGACAAAAAGTTTTGGATTCCACGGACAATAAAAAAAATTGCGCTGCTAAATTTTTTGATGACAATTTGAATGCAGGAACATCAGCTTTTATCCTCCTAGAGCCCCTAGTTTTTAGCACGCTAGAAAATCTCTTTTCTACATTACGAGGCCAAACTGTGCTGGATAGGAGCACAATTTTGTGTCTGTATGTTCCTGGATTCCAGAGACAAGTCTTTAAACATGTTACAATTTTATCGGAACGATCAAAGAGGAGGAAAGAACAAAAGAAGAACAAAGGGAGTGTCCTTGTTGCGGAATCCGCTGACAATGCACAAAATGCACAGTTTGGCCTCGTAATGTAGTTTACGCGCTGATAATTGGGACTGATTAACTGTCGGTTCAGCAACTCTTCTTAAAAACAACCTCTACCTATACTATTGTCCCAATTGCTGAAATCGGATTGTTCAAAGCGCTGAAAGAGGGGGCTATCGAATCAAATTTTAGTATCAGATTTTCTATATCAGAGAGGTAAGAGGAAAAGAAACATTACGAGGCCAGACTGTGCACTGGATAGGCGCACAGTTTTGTGTTTGTATGTTCCTGGATTCCATAGACAAATCTTTAAAGATGTTAAAATTTTGTCGGAACGAACAAAGAAAATGAAAGACCAAAAAAAGAACAAAGGGAGAGTCCTTGTTGCGGAATCCGCTGACAATGCACAAAATGCACAGTTTGGCCTCGTAATGAAACTGATTTGAATCTGGAATCATTTTGAGGCATCCAAAAACATCAAATGCAACTTTTTGGCTTCAAAACTTTTTATATCATCAGTTAGAAAAAAACGCACTTTAGCGCACACTTTTTCAATTTTGAAGGTTCTGTTTGATTTTTTTCACATGCGTTCAGACCAAATAAGTAACAGTTTACATTGCAATTACAAATTTGCTCGCATCTCGATTTTGTCACAAACTTTCTCAAAGAAAAATATAGCTGTTGCTTATTTACTACATTGAGTAGAAAACCAACCCGCTTCCAGTTTCAAGCGTTAATAATGGATTTTATTACGATTTCAGTACCAGTCTTACTAAAATTGAGAAACAATCGATTTTAATCAATTATTAATCGAATATAATCTCTCTTTTTAAAATCGAATTATAATTAATATTAATCCGTTATAATCGATTATAATCGATTATTTATCCGCTATATTCGTCTATTTTTCGATACAATTATGATCGATTATAATTGATTACAATACATTATTTTTATTCAAATTTCCAGTTCATTAATTTTGCACAAAACACCAAAACATCAGCAAATTGATTTAGTTTCATGATTGATTCGGAAGATTTATTTTTCATCTACCGCGGGAACCTTTCCACTCATATGAAAAGATCTCTATGCAACTTTTGTTTCGTGGTAAAACTTGTATTCAGATGAACCAATGGGTTCAAGAGATCTCTCTTTTAGAGATTTTCCTATTGACACAAAATTAAAACCCATAAGATATAATTCGGGTAAAGTTTTGAAATGACAAACTTCGGCAAAACAAGAGATTATAATTGATTATTATCGATTATAATTGATTTTAAGGGTTTTTTTTTAAAATAAAATCAATTATAATCGATTATAAGAGATTGTAATCTCTTGGAAAATTTCACGATTATAATCAATTATAAATCCTTTAAACACCTAATTCTGGTATTTATAATCAATTATAATTGTCAAAAAATCATCATGGTAATCCGTTATAATCGATTACTTACGCCTAAACTTGGATGCCAGAATCTTCCTCAAAAGTAATACAATCAAGGTGAATTGGAAAAATCTAATCGATGAACACTATGCATTAGCTTCTTAATTGGCTTAAGCAGATCAGAAAAGTGTATTGGATTCCAGAGTTTAAAAAAACTGCTGGTATCAGGGCAAGACCTGATATTTTTCCGACTGCTTCTTAAAGTCTTCGGAGTAACGTTAGTTTTTCAAAAATTTGATGATAATGTTTTTTGAAGTTTTTTTAAAAACCATTTTCTCGCACTTTTTGTAAAGAAGAGAATGATATAATTTGCAAAAAAAATTTTTAAATTGACTACAGAGCATTCTTCAGTTCAATTTGGAATGGTTTTTTGCACGTTTTAAATCTCCGATTACATATTAATAGCTTGACAAACATTGCGCAATAATTGTCCCAAATTGGCCTCATTGACCGTCTTAAATTTGTGGAAATGATCACATGCAAAATACTTTTTTAATTGCGAGCTAATGATAACATTAACATTTGAAAGAATCAAAAGTTCTGTTAAAATGGTTATTTAAAAAGTCGAAACTTGTATTGAGAAAAAAAATTCCGTCACTTTCTTTGAAAATTGGGAAAAAAGGAACAAAAAATTATCAGAAAACAAATGCGGAACAAGCAACTGTTTTCAAAACGGTAGACGGAAATTAAAAATTATTTAAAGTATTTGTTCAACTTTGATAATTTTGATGGTTGTAATTTCGTTAATTATCCTGACTGCAAAACTTTATCAGATCAGTTTACCACAATTTTTTGCATGCAAAAACTACTATCACGTAAATACAAGGGTTATATAATTTTCAAAAACTAAGCTTGAACTGTAGGCTAGTGACATGGCTGTTTGAATTTGCTGAAAAACACTGCTTATAATATATAATTAAGGAGTACATGTTGGATCAGAAATTGGTTCGGCATAAATTTAGTTGCTGATTTTAGTGCATCTGTGAAACAGACAGAAAAACTGACGCCTTTCATAAGAAATCAGCCAGAGCCTTTTTGCTGAGCAACGCAAATCTTCATAAAAACGCAAATACAAAATACAAACGCATGTTATTGTATAACTTTTTGTTAACTTACTTCTGCAACTTGACTTCAGACCAATTGCGACATTCTGACAACTCAGATTTTTTCAAACCGCCTGACAGGAGTTTGACATATTGGGCTCAAAATAAAAAACGCGCTGCATTGGCATTTCTCAATGAAAATTTTTTTTCTACAATGTGAAAAATTTTGACATTTTCAATGACATTTTGAGATCCCGACAAAACTTCCCGTTTTCTTTCAACTCGTGGGAAAAGGTCTGAACTATTCCAGCTCATAAATCACTTAAAGTTAATTGAAAGGCAAACTACTTTAAACATTTCGTTACTAGACGCAAAACATACCATCAGTGTGCACTTATCATTAAATTTGGAGAGAAGATACTAACAAAATGAACGTGTTGGGATATCCAAATTGAACCAAGTATGCGAAAGGACAGTCAAAACAATCAGGTACTTTCCAGATACAATCAGGTACTTTCCAGATACAATCAGGTACTTTCCAGATACAATCAGGTACTTTCCAGATACAATCAGGTACTTTCCAGATACAATCAGGTACTTTCCAGATACAATCAGGTACTTTCCAGATACAATCAGGTACTTTCCAGATACAATCAGGTACTTTCCAGATACAATCAGGTACTTTCCAGATACAATCAGGTACTTTCCAGATACAATCAGGTACTTTCCAGATACAATCAGGTACTTTCCAGATACAATCAGGTACTTTCCAGATACAATCAGGTACTTTCCAGATACAATCAGGTACTTTCCAGATACAATCAGGTACTTTCCAGATACAATCAGGTACTTTCCAGATACAATCAGGTACTTTCCAGATACAATCAGGTACTTTCCAGATACAATCAGGTACTTTCCAGATACAATCAGGTACTTTCCAGATACAATCAGGTACTTCCACCAGCAATTTAACTTAGTTTGTGGCGCGAGTCTCCGTTTGCCTCGGCGTATCTTAATTGATAGTCACTTCAGCTAATTTCTAGATAATTTGCATGAAAAATATTGAAAATTGAAATATAAATTTTTTGCTCATGTATTTCACTTTTTCTCCTCGTGAATATGAAAAAAAACTTTGCTCGGCAAAATTTAAATGTATCGGAACATTCTGTGCAATTGGCTTAATTTCTGACTGTTTTGATCTGTTTATACTGCAATTAAAGTCTCGAGGTTTAGTTACATGATAAATTTTGTACTTTCATTGAAAATGACGAGATAATTAAGGTAGGACGTGGTTTATTTTTCTACAGACAAATTTCGACTCTTAACGGAAGTTTCAAAAAAGGCCGAAAGAGATTGAGGCATTGAGCTCAAATTTGAAAAATGAAGCATAATTTTTGCGATATTTTTTCCGCAAGTTCTGGGGGTTTGAAAATTGGCATTAGGCCAACTTTGGAAGTTTCATGCCAGGCAATTACTGTTTTTTTTTATTGGCGATGAAGGTAAGCGGCTATACCCGCATTTAAGAAAAGTGAAAAAAAATCGATTATAATGGATTTTCGTGGTCTATAAAGGTGTAAATATAATCGATTCCCATGTTACGTCCAGACAACAAAATTTAATTCCATTTTTTCACGCCAAAACAATATGCATTATAATTAATTTGGATTCCATTATAAAGGATTTCATAATAAGTTGGAAATCACATTAAAATGGTTTTTTTTCCACTTTATTTTTGTTTCGCGCGTCGTGTAAAAAATTGAATTTCTGCATTTATCAGGTTATGCGGAAACTTTGCAAAGCGATTGTACGGCCTAACCCATTTTTAAACCTAAACTCAATTTGCAAAAAGATTCCGTTAAGTTCTCCCCCCATAACGTTTGCCCTTTTGCTCCCATTCAATCCCCCTAACGTTTGCCCTTTGCTCCCCTCCCCCCACTCAAACCTCCCCCACCTAGAAACCCCCTGCCCCACCTGAACAAGCCCCCCCCCCCCACCTGAACATCCCCCCAACTGAACCCACCTCCCTCCACCACCTGAACACCCCCCCCCCCTGAGCACGTATATTTTAAGAGATAAATCCATCCATTTTGCAAACATCATCAGAACATTCAAGTGTCTGGAAGTATCACTTCATACCACAATTCGCACGAATAGTGCGAAATTCAGAAAAAGTTGAAACGAAACAAAAAACCTTTAGCTTAAATGAAACTTTTTTTGCCTTTAACTGTGTCTTTACCAGGAACTGGTGCTCCAATTGTACTAAAAAGCGAGATGAATCAATTTGAGTCCGGAATGGCACAGCTTAAGTTTTTTATTTGATTGATTTGAAAATATTTTATTTGTTTTATCAAAAGTGTCCGGAAAGTATTTCAATTTACTTAATTTTTGTACCAGCACACCAGGCTGTTTCGCTTCCTTACTGTGATATACTTTGCGGTATCGTGTGAAAACTAATAGTAATTCAAGAATGTATTCTGACTTACTTGAATTTACGTTTTATTTTCTTTTTTAAAATTTCATAACTGAGAGTGAACTGCAGAATCGAAACTCTGAACTCTCAAGCTGTGTGTCAATGTCATTCCACATATGACCTTGTACGCACGATAATAATAATAATAATAATAATAATACCACTGAAGGTTGGTATTGCATAATTCACTTACTGCTATTGCAGTAGCAGTATGGTATACCCCCCTTGAGAGGAAAATAAATTTTTCAGTATATGAAACAATTTATGTTAAAAAGAGTTTAATACACTCAGTTCACACGTAGTTTTTCCGTATGAATTTTTCTTGTAGATTGTTAAGTGGGGTTTTTAATTCCTAATTCTCCTCAGGGTCTATTCTCCAACAAGGATTCCAATCCGATCCTTTGTCGAGTGTTGCATAACCAAACTTCCTTCGGAATAAATGCCGCTCCAGTATACGTAATTTTGATTCTACGGGCCTGTCACTTCGTTCTCGAAATTCCGTAAACCTCCGTCTGTATTCTTGCAGTGCAGCCTTGAGTAATGCTCCCCCTGATAATTCTTTCTCCGAAACTTGTTTGATGGAATGTTTGACTGGGTCTCCAAAAGGTTCCGGCTCTTTATTCTTTGTTTGTCCAGAACTTCTTCTTACTCCTGAATCTTCAGCGCTGGATTCATCCGAAGACCCCTGTGGAGGTTCAAAAATTGTGTTCTTTTCGGATGCTGACTGGACATTCCCCCTGAGGTCGTCTGCGACTTTTTGAACCCCGCTTTTAAGAAATTGATCTGCCAAATTCTCCCACTCTGCCGGAGCCAAATTTCGGTTCTGAAATGTATCTAGAATATCCTCCGGACGCGTTTGTACATCTATTGACTTTAGTTTAGCCTTTTGTTTGGTTTTAGGAGTAGAGCTCGCGTGAACGTCTGTGTTCGAGGTATCCAAAAATGACGTTGATTGCTCGATGCTATGGTCAGCTGTGATAGCAGTTTGTTTTGAACATTTACTCTTTTTTTCTACTACTGTCTTTCCCTTCTTCTTTTTCTCACCTTTCTTCAGAGCAATCACTTCTTAATATTTGGGTCCCGCCGATGAAATTGGTCCCGCTGTATTTGGCTTCGCTCTCTTTATTGCTAGATTTAAACCCCCTCCAGCGACCGTATCTTTTGAAGTTACCACTGTTTGGCTTTGCTGGAATCGATCCAACCGGTTCACAAAACAGCTAATTCCACTGCCCGACGTAATTCTTTATCCGAGTCAACGTCTTCTAAAACTTCGGGGGAACAGATTCTCTGGAATTTCATAATAGGCTCTGCCGATGGACTTTTGCTCTGACTTCGCGTTTTATCTTGTGTTAGGAGTGTTTTCGTTTGAGCGATGTCTGATTTTCTGTACATAGATCTCGTTGTCGTCTTGACCGTCGAATCCGTTCCAGATGCTATTCTTCCTTTCAATTGTTTTGTCAGTGTTTGTCCACTCTTGCGTAACGGATCCTTTCACAAAATCGTTTTCTGTGGCGACTTTTTTTTCTTCATTTCTTTGTCTTCTATGAACCCCTTCTCCCAGGAGTATATCATCTTTTTCCGTAGCTCTGGGTTTGATAGTCCAGTTTTATCGGCAATCCGCCGTATGTCGTTGTTTGCCGCATCTCTCCTTTCCCGATTCCACCGGGCGTTCGCCTCCAGTAATTACCTAAGAGCTTTTGCTTTTTGACGGTCCTTGTCCGAATGCACTTGCTGTTTGTACAGTGGACTAGTGTCTCTACTGAGATTTCCCTTCCTGACTCTCTTCAGATTCTCCCGGGATTGGTCAATTCGTCGTTTCAATTGAGATGCCGTCAATGCCGATCATTCCAAGTGTTGGTTGTCTGAATAGTCAGAATTTTTTTATAAATTTATCCCGTAAGATTTTAAGTTCATTTTTAGTTAGTCTGCCAAAATGTGCTTGAAAAGGAGATACTTGAATAGTTTTCTGCTTATTCCACCGTAAGTCTCGCATAATTGTACTATGACATAGTTTGATCAATCTATTATTTTCTTCTAACAACATCACCCCCAATCTTCTTTTTATAGTTTGTATTGTTTGCTCTACTAAACCGCAGCCCCGATGGTCACCCACAAGTTAGAATTGCTGTTCAATATTGAGTTCTGTACAAAACATTTTTAGTGTTTTCCCCTTAAATCCTGAAAATTGATTGGACCCTATTAATTCTGGAATGCCGTGTATATCTATATACGATCGCAAGAATTTCACCGTACATTTTCCACTTGATGGTTTAGTAACCTTCACCGACGGAAACTTCGAGAATCTATCTATAGCTACCAGAAGGTACATATTTTTCCCTCTGTGATTTTCTAACTGTCCCGCATAATCTAATTGCACTTCCTGTCCCGGCTGCGTGAGCAGTGGCACTGGCCTTGATGCATTTTTCGGAATAAGATGTCTTACGTTCTTACCATATCTAGTGCAACTACGGCACTCTTCCGCTGTTTTCACTATGTTCTTATGCATATGCGGCCACCACAAGTACTGTGAGAATCCTAGCATAGCTTCTTGGCCCGGATGTCCTTGGTGAATCCTTTTGAGTACCGCTTGTCTCAGTTGTATAGGAACCGCCAGTCGGTTTTTCACCAGAATACAATCGTCTTGCACCGCCATCTGTGACCACAGTGGGTTCGTGTATAAGCCCACCAATTCAAAACCCTGCGTATCCCCCCGCTCAATGACTCGTCGCAGACGGTCCATCCATGTGTCTTCAGTCGTCAGCTGCGCCAGAAGGCTCTTGTCAAACAACCTTGATAGATTGTCCAGTGACTCCTCCTTCTGCTGTTTTTGCTGTTTCTGTTTATTGGGCGTTTTGGGTTGTTCAATTGCACACACCTCGTCGTCACTTTCAATGTCCTCAGTTGTCGTTAAATCCACTTCAACTACTCGAACCTCGCTTAGTCTCCTTTCGTTCGAAGTAGCTGGTGTGATACTGATTGGTCCTTGGGATGATTGTTCCTTGATGCTGATTGGCACTGCATCTGGAGTGTTACTAATTTCCTCCGACGTTGCCACTTATTCCTTGTTAATGGTTGTTGAAGAGTAACTACTGCTTCCCTCCCAAATAATTGCCAAAACGACAATAGTCTATTATCTGCCCCCTTCTGCTGCTCCGGTTGTAATTGCCATTTAACTCTTGAAGAAATTCTTGTCTCACTCTCCGAACTGTCCCTGTTCTTCCCGCCTCCGCAAAATATTTTTCTTCTGCGCTGCAGTGTTTCCGTAACTTCTTCCTCTTCGGAGAATTCATTTTCATTTGACAGAGAGCGATTCCATTTCGCGTTCAGCATGCTTTCCTCTCTTTCATCATTTCGCCACTCCTGTGGTGTATCCGACCACCAATTGTATGAGCGATTGAAATTTCTTGCCATCTCTTTCTTCGAGTTAAATTGCTTATTCTGAATTTTATTGACGAATTGGACTGTTTTTTTCAGTATTTTGAATCGACTGTTTGCTGAGTTGAGATGACAAAAAAATGATCGGTTGCTCTTGAAAATTTCTGTTTAGCTGTTTTGGCAGTCGCGAAAGTTGTTTTCTCTCGTTCCGGTCGAGCTCTGTTCTTTTTTGACCGTTTTGAGTGCCATAGCAACCAATAAGCAGTGATTGTTTTGGTACATTCCTTCTAGAAACTTCTAGAACGTTTTCGTTCCGGTCGAGCAGCCCAATGCCTTCTAACCTACTGCTCATGCAGTATAACGCTTCATGAAACAAATTTATTGTTGCTACTACAAATTTTTTGTCTAATTCCGATTCGGGCCAAGCATCATTACAAGGATTACGCGATAAATAATCGACTATTCCCATGTCCCTCCCCGGAATGTGAACTATTTTAAATTGATATGGCAACAATCTATCGACCCACCGGGTGAACCGGGATTGGTAGATTTTATTAGACTTATTACTATCTAACGCTGATGTGAGTGCCTTATGATCTGTTGCGATAGTAAATGATTTGCCCAATAGGTAAAGTTTGTAACTATCGACTGCCCAAACAACTGCTACTAGTTCCAACTCATTTGTTGATTATTTTTTTTCTTAAGAATTTAGGTACCTGGTTGCAAACGAGATTGGCACCCACAAACCTTCATCTGTTTGTTGTTCTAGGGTAGCCCCCAAACCATCATGGCTTGCGTCACATTTAACTCTTGTATCTCGATTAGCATCGTAATAGTTTAGTTTTGTAATTTTCGCTACTGCATTTTTTATGGCATCAAACACCACTGTGTGTTCATCCCCCATTCAAACTTCTTGACTGGTAGTTTCATCTTTCTTAAATTTTTTCTTTTGGTTCTCCTCTCTAAGTAATGGTCTCAGTTTTTCCGTTAGGCTTGCCGCGTTGGGTATAAATTTTGCTAGATGATTTATGCTACCGAAGAATGACCTGAGTTGTTTGAGCGACTTCGGTGGAGTTAAGTTTAATATTGCTTCGGTTTTAGTAAACTTTGGAATCACTCCTGATTCCGAAAGGTGATGGCCGAGCCAGTTTATCTGTTGCTTAAAAAATTTGCACTTTGAGATTTTCAATGCCAGATTTTCATCATCTAATCTCTTAATACCGACTCCACCAATTTTTCATGATCAATTTCGTTACCTTTTGACACAATAAGAATGTCATCCAGAAAGCAAAATGTATTTTATGCATGATTAATAGTTCTGTTCATGGCTTTCTAGAATTCAGCTGGCATGTCTGCTAGACCATAAAATCCCGTAAGGAATCTATATGTCCCGGTAGCTTTTCCACCAACAGTATTAAAGTTACAATGTTTATCTGTGTCTGCAGCCAATTTTAGCTGACTATACGCGTACTTCAAATCTAACACCGTAAATTAAAGCCTGCCGTTTTTGATCTCGGTAATGATTTGGCTCACTCCATCAACGAGTTCATCTACTTTAGGCATTTGGTACTTATTTTTGAACAATTACCTGTTGATTGGTTTTGCGTCTAACGCCAATTTGATCGAGTCATCCTTTTTTTTTAACTGTTTCTACAATTGGGGCTATGAAACAGTCACTTGTACATTTATTCAGCTTTGTGATGTGACCTTCTGCCAACAGTTTTTCAATTTCCATCTCCACCTTATCCTGTATATGAATTGGAATTCTTCTTCCTTTTTTTTAATCAGAAATAAGGGATACTTGAATTTTGAACTCACTATGTGGTTTTTAGATATTCCTTGTCGATCAAATAAATTACTGAATTTATTAAAGAATTTGTTTTTCCAACCTTCCGATTGCTCGCACATGAGCACGTCAAACCTGGACAGTTCCGTCGGAGCTGGTTTTTGTGTGGTGACAATCCCCACTTGTCCTTGTAAGTCCAAACCCATTATGCACCTGGTTTTACGTTCCGTCACCAGAAATGTAGCTCCTTTAACCTCCCAGCCTGCTGATCGAAGATTCGTTTTCAAAGCCCCCAATACACAGATCGGTTGCTTATTGTAATCCACGAACTTTGTAGCCAAGTTTAGCTTGTCAGACGGGGTGAATCTTGCTTTGTTTGACTTGTCCATGATTTCTTTTACCGTCGCCCAAGTTAAGAACGAAACTGGACTTCCGGTATCTACCGTCAATTGTATAATTTGATTGTCTATTCTTACTATGGCCTTTAGTGATTTGACTCTATTCCGCTTTGGGTCTCAAATTGAATCGATTTTCTGAACTTGCATTGTCTCTCCATTTGACTCTTTCCTGTTTTCACTAATTCTGTCCAACACATATTTCGAAATTCTTTGAGTCTCCGACTGATGTGTTTGTATCGACATCACTTCAAAATCACTACATGAATGGAAACTTTCCCTTATTTGATCGCATTCCTCTACGGGTCCT